>NC_037689.1:39980218-40190218 GCF_003255815.1 Theropithecus gelada
ATTATAATACCAATTAGCACCATTGTTAGAAATGAATAGCAACTCTTCAGTATCATCTAATATCCACTGGGTATTCACCTTTCCCTGGATTGTCTCATGTATGCATTTTTCCTGTTGTTTTCTTTTAATCAGCATCTAAACGAGGTCTGTGCATTTACATGCCTTGCTAAATATGATGACTTCATCCTAGTACTAGTTAATACCTAAAGACAAAATACACACTTGTGGTAAGGCTTTTTACTTACGACAATGGATATAATTTCACATTTCAAAGTCTCCTTGGTAATTGTGAATTTGGGGCAGCTCTGATTAGATTGCTTTTGTTTTAATTTGTATTAGTCTTCAATTCAATTAGTGCAGTTTCTTTGCATTAAGCTTTTAAAGACACCTGTTCAGCTTCTGAGAGCTAATATTTTATATGTCTTAAGCCACCCATCTTTTCACATGTTAACATCTATGAAATCAGTTTGCATTTTATAATCAATGGTGATAGTTTAATAGGTAGCATTTTCCTTTACTCTTTATTAAAGAGTGGTGCATCTTACAATCAAAGAGGTCTTAGATTTGATGAAATATACTAGTTTATTTAAACTAGGTAATATAAAGGGCCCTTTCTATGGAAGTTTTACTCTTCTTTCTGAACAGTGGGCCACCTTTACAAGACAGATATGCCGAAGAAGGTAGACAAGTCCAGGTCTGGTCAGAAACATATGAGCCATTCTGAATCTTCAGAATGGAAATGGTTTAATACAGAATCAGAAGCTTATATGGCTCGTGGAAGGCAGGGGCTAAGGTGAGGAAGTTTCTAGAATCCAGGAGTGCAAGAGTCACAGGGAAGCTCCCCGGCCCCCAGTGGTCTCACCTGCCTGCACGACTGAAGTGGGTGAGTCTCAAGGTGATATCCAGAGGCTGCTGGCAAACCCCACATCTGCCTCCTGTTGATGCTTGAAAGCCTGTCCTGTGCAGCCACCAGAAGGAAACGGCTTCTCCTCACCTCCCTCCTCCCCAAATCAGGGCACAGGGTCTCTTGGGGCAGAATCTTAAGAATCCACATCTACCGGCAAAGGAGTGTGGCAAGTGTCACATCCAGGCTTTATGCCTCTAAGGACAGGGAGGAACCAAGAAGGGCTGGGATGGTGGCAAGTACCAACAATGTTCAGCACTTTAGAACACATCAGTAAATCCGTACGTTAACTGCAGAAAAGCTTAATCTTTTTCCTCTTACGTGGATATAAAAGGAAGTTGTAAGATATGTGTCCTGCTCCCAACGGACTGATTTCTGCCCCTGTGGAATATGTGCACCCACCCCACCCCTGACGTCAGTGGACTTGAGCCTCTGAAGCCAGCCAAAGCCAGGTGGAGGAGTGAGGCTAAAGGAGGAGCAGGGCTTGGCAAGGCCAAAACCCTGCCCTGGCCGCCCCATTGTCCCTGAGGGATTATTTCCACAAATGCATATGCTTAAGTGCTTCAGTTCCATGGCAGGAGAACAGGACACAGAATTACTGATGCATGAGGACACGTCACTTATGGGCACTTGGCACTGACTCATATGCTCTGTCATAAGTGCCCTGACGTTCTCCTTTTCATGAACGTTGGTTTGTCCGTTATGTTCTAGGCAGCTCAAGGAGAGGAGCTAGGTCCCTTATTTCTTAAAGATCTCCCCTCAATGCTGATAGTATCCCTAAAGCCAGAAAGGTGATCCCATAACAAGAGAGTTGCCTCTATTAGAGCAGGGGGAGTGGCCAAGCTCAATTTGAGCATGTGCTAACTACAGAGCGTGGCTCTTAAGGTTTAGTGGCATCAACCTGCTGACAAAATAGGGCAAACAGCCAGAAGAGAGGAAGAACTGTCTGCCACACATTCCAATGGTGGGCTCTCGCTTGCACATCTTCTCAAACCTAAAGCTCTCCCACATTGCCTGGATCAGCCTCAGGGGACTTTGTGTGCAAGCCCCAGCATCAAGCTATAGCCCCAGAAATTTTAACCTACTTCATGTATTCAGCCAACTGCGAGGACAATCCCTTCTGCAGCTTGAAAAAGCAGTGCTTTTCCTCCCAATTACACTGTCACTACTCACAGTATTTACTTTTTACTTTTGAATGTTACAGAAGGGCATGGTGTTTCTATGCCTGCAGAGGGAGGCCTTGGTTTAAAAGTTTGGGAAATCCCACTCTAGAACATGTACTGTAAGACATTTCAACAATAAGAAATCACACAGACGAAAGACTAAAGCAAATGTTAGGTGTGCCCAGAAGGTCATAGAGCTCAAGATGCAGAATTCTGCAGGTTACAAAGCATCGAAGGATGGAATGAGAGGTAAAGCCAGAGGAAGATCATTTCATATCTGGAAAATTCACAGGAAGGATAATATAGCATGATAGTCTGCAGACTAAAAGTTTACAAGCCAGATAGGAGAAAAAAAAGGAGCCACGAATTACTCAAGTCTCAGATCACTCAAATTGACACCCCCGTTCCAGTCACTGAGCATCACCCCTGGAGCCTCAGTCAGGGCCCTGTTGTCTCCAGTGAATCACAGGACACGCTGCTGGTGAGCAAGAGCAGTGAGGATTTCTGGGTTCCTCAGCTGGAGCCGCAGCTCCTGGGGTCGGGGTAGGGGCCAAATAAGTGAGGCTATGCAAAACCCCAGTCCTCCAAGGGCATCCCACCGGGGCAGCTGGACCATCTGAAGGCAGAGGGCCAAGAGCAGGTGCATGCAGGAGGCGGCCTCTGGCCCCCAGTGGTAAAAGAGCAACCACAGTTGCCAGCCAGGTGTACAGGCTCAGATGGGATGAGATATCTTGGGGCATGGGCATTTTCTAGCACTCTCGCATCACTGATGATATCATAAATAACAAAGGCTCTGAGTACAGATACAGCTCATCGACTGAACTTCTTACAGCCCCCCTGGGGTCTCATTGAAGACCCCTGTAAGAAATCAGCCCTTGGTTCTTAGGCATCCTGTTTAGCATTAGAATCTGGGCAGGTTTTAAAACTCAAGTATTTGGACACGGAAAGCCACAAACTTACTAGACTGGCTCTGTTCCAGTTCCAACAAATATACACTTTAATGTAATGCAGTTAACGGTAAATAAAATCACACCTGAGGCTTTGAATGAATCGTTTCGATTAACTTTATTAATATTTTAAAATATGAAAACTGTAAAACATAGTATTTATGTAAACACCTGAGGACTGTTCAAGTGGGTACAGCATCTTCATACAAACAACTTGAAAGAAGACCAAGTTTAAGTAAGAATCTTTTGACATATAAGGAATAACATAAATGAAGCTATTCTTTAAATAGTTGCATTCATGTCTAAAGTACATTTGGTTTTCTAAAAAGAAAATGTACATTCTTGCCCCTGGTGAATATTTTATTGGCATTTACAATAAATGGCTAATACTTTTATAACTGATTCTCATAGCTTATAGACGTTACATCAAAGTTACACAAAGTAATAACAATAAACATATAGCACCATTTCCTCTTCAAAGTTCTAACTTATAAAATAAAGCCCCAAACATGGCTGGGCACAGTGGCTCATGCCTGTAATCCCAGCATTTTACAAGGCCGAGGTTGGCGGATCACCTGAGGTCAGCAGTTCGAGACCAGCCTGACCAACATGGAGAAACCCCATCTCTACAAAAGTAGCTGGGCGTGGTGGTGCATGCCTGTAATCGCTGAGGCAGGAGAATTGCTTGAACCAGGGAGGCAGAGGTTGCAGTGAGCCGAGATCGAGCTATTGCACTCCAGCCTGGGCAACAAGAGTGAAACTCCATCTCAAAAAAAAAAAATAAAATAAAATAAAATAAAGCCCCAAACAATAAGTCTGAACTAATATATCTCTCAAAGTGTAGCAGAATAAATGGCTCAGAACTAAGCAAATTAATTAGAAACATTGCATAGGACAGAGAACTTCCCTGTATGGAAACGAATCTACAGATTGTTTCATATCCCCTGAAGAGTAAGCTGAGAGGTACTGGTGATAGCAAACGATGGACATATATTTTTTACGAAATCGAAACATCTAACTATATACACAGTTCATCGTTACCTCTGTGGCAGTGCAAAGTGCCAGATTAAATTCAAGAAAAAAGAAGATTTACTTGTGTGTAAACCTACAGGTATAAAACAATATACAAATATGGTAAAGTACCATATGAGGAATAAACACATATAATATATATCTTCAAAAAATTTGGACACTGGTATCTTCATATAGAGATGTAAGAAAAGAATGCCTAGTTAAATGTCCAAGCTTAGTGAAAATACGGAAAGTTTTAAAATAATAGGTATTTTACTGAAAAAATTTAATCTTACTCCATCCAAACAACCCTCGTAGTATAAATATCTCCTGCATAAAATGACAATTCTATCCTATAATTTAAAAAATTTATCAAAAACTGGTAAGAACACTTTATGAAAGCTTATAAGCTTTATAAGCTTGCTTTTTTCCTTTAAATATGATCAAATACAACATACAGAGAACTAATAAAAGGAAAATAATTTATATGGCTATTCCCTTTCTAGATATACTGATAGAACATGAACAGAACACCACAGAGTATCAGACAAAACATCTGAGAAAAGATGATATCTACAGGTGCACCTTTAAATTCTCTGGTGAGGAAAAATTCTCATGGATTTAATTATAGAAGTTATCAATCCCTGATATTTTCCCCTTTGGGATTTAGCTGTTTTGGTTCTAGATAGAAAGATTAACCAAAATCAAAGGTTTTTCTCTGTTAACTACATTAAGTATATTTGTAAACTGTACAATGAAAATTTAAAAAGACATAAAGAACTGCCAATTTGAAAATGCCAATACTAACATGTTAAATGCTTTTTAAAGAAGTAGACTGGGGGAGAGGTGGCTGTGCCTCCCGAGGCTGGTTGGTGACTCCAGGAAAAAAAAAAAAAAAAAAGTTGACTGAACTGTCAATACAGTTCTGCAATTCTGATAAAACACTTTTATAGGAACTGTCTACAAAACAAAAACTGCTGAGAAATACTTTTAAATTAAAATGTTAACAGTACACCTGAGAATTATGTCCAATCTAAACTTACGCATATTTTTTTCAATTGTATTTTCCTTCTTTAAGTTTTTCAATGTAGTAACACAGCTTTAATGCTGGCCCCAGCTTCAGCCCCATATACTTCATCATCACATCACTCTTGAGTAGGAACAGAGCCTTCCCATCAATTTCCTACAGAGAGAAGGAAATCATACTCATTAATAATGCTTTCATATTAAGTTATTTATACATAAGAACATGTAAAATAGAGCAGCTGTATACTCCGGATATATATTCTCTGAATATGCTTTATTTCCTGAAAACTATTAAAAATATAATTTATATAGTGAAGCATCATTTGATAATTTATGAATTTAGTTTAAATTTTAAGAAAAAGAAAATTTAACCTTGTATCTTCAAAAAATGTCCCAAGTATCAAACAATCTGACTTTAAATACTGTGTGTTAAATAAAATACTAAACATATCTATGACAAAGGGTCAAAAACTATTAATGGTAGAAATGAATTTCAGATGGTCAATAACTTTCTGAGAAGGGCCAGGAATATGTCAATATCAATGCAAACTGTAAATGTGCTATACAGTGTTGTCATTATGTTGAAGGCTAATCAGTTAGTTGTCTGAAGCTGGTTAGATGCTAAAACTAATTACTGATTTTCTTGCAATAGTGAAAAGGGTACCTCAGATAACAGATCACTCATTTGATTTGTTAGAAAACACTGAAAATATTACTTAATAGTCATAAGGCATCCTCCTAAAATTCTTTATTACCTTAACCAATTTATGTTATGGAAGCATATTATTTGGTATTTGTGAGTTCCTGTTTAAAAGGATGTACTTAATCTTATACAGTTGCTGGATTCACTGGAGGAAGGCCACCCTGTAATAGCCTGTGGTCAACCCCTCCTACTCATGGTCCTGGCGCTGAGCTGGGAGCAGGTCGGGGAGGATCCTTGTATCTGTCGTTACAAAGGGGAGGTACACCTGAGAGTTGCAATGCTGAATCATTGTATCTTGAGAAGGTGAAGCAGTTTGTATTTTAAGCACCTGCATACTCACTTAAAGAACAGACCATTAATCTACCATTTAAGGAACTAATATCTTGGGAAAAATAACCTTTCTCACATATGGAAAAATCAGTTGATAGGGTTCCCCCACCATCCACACAGCATCCAAATGAAGGGCCTGCACAGAGGTCATTCAAAGGCATTACGGCAGGAAAACCGGATCAAAAGATACATTACATGTTGCCTGAAGAGGTCGGCGAGGGGGCCTGATATCTGAGGATCTGTATGTTTCATAAACTGTATCACTTCATCCACAGACCAGGTTGAAGGGTCCTTAGAGAAGCCTTGTTTCAGGACACTGGGATCAGGTACAGCTATATAACTTGGAGCTTCAATGGGGGGGAAAAAAGACAAATCATACTTGACCTGATCATTATCCTGAAAGAAGAGATGTTAGGTAGGGAATAATGGTCTCATTCCTGGAACCTTCTGTTAAGTTCCCCAACAAGGTCTCAAGACTCCAACTGTGAAAGCTTATACAAAGATGATGTGAGGATGGCTACATAAGAGCATCCCATCTGACCTCCCCCAAACAACAAAAGCAGGTTCAGCAGTTACCTTAAAGCTTCAAAGATCACAAAACAGACTAAGCAATCCAAGGCCTCTTTGGCCACAAGCAAACACAGCAAAAGACCTGTTACTTGGGTAAAATTAGGTTAATCTAATCTAACCTATGACTTCTCTCTTAAGTCTTCCAAGGAATTTCAATCTCTCTCTATCTGTCTATATTAGGTTTATTTTACTAGCTAAATCCGATGGAAATTCCCCAAATTTACAGCTGGTTTTTTTTGTTTGTTTTGTATTTTTGTTGCTGTTTTGGTTTTTTTGAGACAGGGTCTCGCTCTGTTGCCCAGGCTGGAGTGCAGTGGCACAATCACAGCTGGAGTGCAGTGGCACAATCATGGCTCACTGCAGTGTTGACCTCCTGGGCTCAAGTGATCCTCCCACCTTGGCCTCCCAAGTAGCTGAGACTACAGACACATGCCACCACTCCCAGCTAATCTTTATATTTTTTGTACAGACAGGATTTATCCATGTTGCCCAGGCTAGTCTCAAACTCCTGGGCTCAAGCAATCTGCCCACCTCAGGCCCCCAAACTGCTGGAATTACAGGCATGAGCTACCACGCCAAGCCAAATTTAGTTTTCTAATTGCTTAAATGTGTTCATTTTAATCAAATAATTTCAATAATCCCATTATTTTTGATAAACAAAGTAGTCCTTTTACCAAATCTCTCTGATGTATCCAATAAGAATATTTTTAGCATCACTTTACTCTTTAGATTTCCTGTCTCTCATGGCTTAAATGCCTATCTGAATTTTTTTTTTTTTTTTTTTGAGACAGAGTCTTGGTCTGTCACCCAGGCTGGAGTACAGTGGCACAATCTCGGCTCACTGCAACCTCCGCCTCCTGGGTTCACACCATTCTCCTGCCTCAGCCTCCCGAGTAGCTGGGACTATAGGCGTTCGCCACTATGCCCGGCTAATTTTTTGTATTCTTTAGTAGAGACGGGGTTTCACTGTGTTAGCCAGGATGGTCTCGATCTCCTGACCTCTTGATCCGCCCGCCTCGGCCTCCCAAAGTGCTGGGATTACAGGCGTGAGCCACCGCGCCTGGCTGCTTATCTGAATTTTGAAGAAAACAAGATTATTTTCTGCTACGCTAGGTCAGAAATAACTTTAACATTTAATTCCTTTATAATGTTTAATTGCATAGTAATAGATATTTTGGTTGAAGGTTTATACATTAAAAAAATACATAACTGAGACATGAAACAATTTAAGTGCTCATATCTCAAATGGTCTTAGCTGCACTCTTTACTAAGTTGTGATGAAATCTGTGTCCTGACAAGTATTCATTTACTCAACCAGAGCCCTTAACTCCCTAAAGTTAGTGTGTGATAACTGAAGTGAATTTTGTACTTAGCTAGGAAGATTTGTTTCTCTAACCAAGGACCGTCAACACAAATCAGATGGTTTTTTGTGTGTGAATTAGCCAAAGGAGTACCCTTTCTTTCCTACCCTCTGGGCTATGGCCATTTTAGAAGCATTTTAAGTACTTACCTAGGGGAAAGGTAAAGAAAAACAGAAAATAAAAGAACTTATAGTGGTTAATTTTTTGTGTGTAGCTCTGAATTTTATTTCTTTCCAACATCACAACGATGATGTGAAATAAAAACTCTATACCAAAATATATTCTTCCCTTCACTCAGAGAAAAAAATGCTGGCCATATCTACAGAGAAATTCTGCTGGGCTGTATCGACCCAAGTAAAAATGATGATGCTGTAGACCACGCTATGCCTAAGGCATTCTGACAATTTAGACAGAAACACCATCTCCTTTAACTCAACAAAGACACAATGTAACATGAAAAAAATCATTGGCAAAGCTAATCATATCTCTAATTTAACTTATATTTTTGTGGAATTTCTGGTTTCTGTCATAGTCTGGTACATTTATGTTTTGAATAACATGTAACTAGTTTTACAGTTTACTGCAGATAAACTATATGTAAAAAGATATGATTTGGGGTATAAAATTAATTTTATACTAAAAATAAAACCATAAGATTTTCTATTTTTAGTCTATTATGAAAATATGATTTAATTGGGCCTACACCTTCAAAACAATCAGAGACGTTTGCAAGCATTACATTACTGTTATTCAAATAATTACATGAAACAAACTAATCATGTGAAAAATAATCAAAGTCCAGTCATGCTTTTCTCCTGAACGGCTCTGTCTTATAAACACTGGCATATCAATAAATATTTCTAGAATAAGTATAATGAAAGTATGAAAGTGATCTGATTCCCCCTGACATCACTAGATTTCTTTCCTATAATAAAGATCAGCAATATTTTTCATTCGAATAATGGGACAAGGCAGGACAGGAAATTGTGTGAGCATCACTGGCTGTCAGGAGTGGAATCAGCTCTAGGTAACAGTTCAAATGCCTCAAAAATAATAGTAATGGCACCTGTAGACAGTTTCTAATGGAAATAAGTATCTGTTCTTGGGAGATGTAAGTAGTACAGAAGTTAGGAGTACAACCCTGGAGTCAGAGTGTTTGAGTTCAAGGACTGGCCCAGCCACTTTTTAGCTGAGGGACCTCAGCCAAATGACTTCAAATTTCTCACCTGAAAATGCTTGCCAGCACCTACATTTCAAGGAATTGTTGTAACAGTATAATGTAGGAGGCCATATGAAATATTATATGCCTGGCATATGTCAGATAGTGATGAAGATGATGATTATTTCTATTACCACTAAGTAAATTATTAGAAAGCAATGTTATTACTATTAGTCTCTACATTCCTAAGAAGACCAGAAGCCAGCCTTCTGAAGCCCCAATACTGGCTACCTTAGCACAACAGTGTTTGACATACATTTCGAAGTGAGATACTCAGCATTAGAAGTAATCTTATACTGAGAAGGCCTATCTTCAAAAGGTCAAACTTTGTGAAAATACTTTAAAATGCAGGGTATACTAGCCCTTATGGAATAAGCATCTATTGTTAGACTCTGCAAACCATGTCACTCTAAAAGCAGAGAAAATCTCCAGAAGGGATGGGGCTGACAACATTAAATGTGTCATGGGATGTGCACAGTGTGGCTGCCCATAGATAACACCCATGATCAAAGGCAAGGGTTCCCACTTCCTACACTCCTCAACCTCGCCTATGTGCCTACCTGGAGAAAAAGGACAAGACACTTATTCCCAACCTCACTCTCCTGCACCCTTAATCCTTCAAAGGTACAGGATATTAGCCCTCTTTGCACATTGAAGGCTGTTTTGGCTCTTTCTTTCTTTCTTTTTTTTTTTTGAGACAGAGTTTTGCTCTTGCTGCCTAGGCTGGAATGCAATGGCGCCATCTCGGCTCACTGCAACCTCTGCCTCCCGGGTTCAAGCAATTCTCCTGCCTCAGCCTCAGGCTCCCGAGTAGCTGGGATTACAGGCATGCACCACCATGCCTGGCTAATTTTGTATTTTTAGTAGAAACAGGGTTTCTCCATGTTGATCAGGCTGGTCTCGAACTCCCAACTTCAGGTGATCCGCCCGCCTTGGCCTCCCAAAGTGCTAAGATTACAGGCGTGAGCCACCCCGTGCCCGACCTGTTTTGGCTCTTTCTAAATGGCAACAGGATGTTGCCCTACTTATACACGTCATGTCTTCCTGGTGGGTCTGAGGAAGGATATGGAGAATGAGGAAATGGTGTGGCTGTGGTAACAAGATGCCAGCCCGAATCCAGGAGTCAACACAGGCTAAGGCCAGGAAAGGTCTCAAGAGAGACTAAGAAAAGTGTACAACAGAAAGGAGAGGGACTGTCTTTCCAGGCCTCAGAGTCATGAGAGGTTTGTGAGTCCAGACAGTACCCAAGCAAATGATAAATTACAACTGCTCAAGCACTACTAATCTGAGAAGTCTCTATCAGAGACATGGTTGGTGATCCAGATCCCCAGAGACAGTTCTGTGCTGTCAAGAGGATTGGAGGATCCATAATGGTCTGACCTGACAGTGATGTGAAAGGGAGGACTCAGCCTCCCAAATTTTAGCACTTTCTCCAATGTGATACTCTCAAGGGATGCTGTTAGGTATGAACATCTCAAGGCAAAAGACAAACACATTGAGAGCCACTATTTTTGAACATACCTTCACTTTTCCTCTGCATTTGGAATTTAACTTCATGGGGACTGCTCTTGGGGGATGATTTGTCCCCAACTAGTAGTGAACTTGTGGTGCCTGGCACACTTTGAGAAAAATCCTGGGAGACTGAAGTATGAATATACATAGGATTTCTACAGGCAGGATTCAAACAATTTCCTGAATTTAGTGATGAGCTCTTAGAATCTTCTGAAAGATTTTCCTCTTTGGGAATGGCATTTCTCCCAGCAAACAATGGTTCTTCTACAGGGAAAAAGACAAAGGAGGCTATCTTCAATAGACTTACAATTCAAATACTACTAAAAGGAAAAAAATTTCATCCCTAGCAAGTTCACTTAACTTGTGCTATACTGAACCACAATGCTCTAACACAAAGTTCATGGCTATCCCCTCCTTGGTATGGATGCATGCACTGATTGATTGATTGAGACAGAGTTTTGTTCTTGTTGCCCAGGCTGGGGTGCAGTGGTGCAATCTTGGTTCACTGCAACCTCCACCTCCTGGGTTCAAGCGATTCTCCTGCCTCAGCCTCCCAAGTAGCAGGGAGTACAAGTGCCTGCCACCACGCCCGGCTAATCTTTTGGGTTTTTTTTTTTTTTTTTTTTTTTAAGTAGAGACAGGGTTTCATCATGTTGGCCAGGCTGGTCTCGAACTCCTGACCTCAGATGATCCACCCGACTTGGCCTTCCTTGGCATTTATATTAATGGACATTGTCCTACAGTCCAAAGTGATTGCATATCACCTATATTTTTCATAGTAACTTACTATCATTTGCCAGTCTTGCCACCAAGACTATAAACACCTCACTAAAGCATTTGTTTTTAGAAATGCAGTTCTTCATTACTATTTGTTATAATATGATCATACAGTTGGTTTCTAACATTTGTTTACTACTTGGGCAGTTAACACATTCTCTGGAGAAAGGCAGCAGGTTTTTCTATTCTTCTTTCTACCAATTTTTAGCAATACAAAAGTGAAGGAAAAAGGTTATTAGGTTATTATAATTTTTTTTTTCTATGGAGAAATAACAGCCGTGCACTTCTGAAGGGAATGAAGTGTTCAACAAAGCTGTCCAAGTAGTAGCCTAACTTCCAAACTTATTTAGGCAAATTTACCTCTCTACCTCCAATACTACCACCCCAAGAGTATACATAAGTGGTAGCAGAGAAACATTTCTTCCCAATCCTGGGAGGTGTAAATGCTATTTACCTTCAGATGCGTACTCCTTTGTTTTGGGGAGCTTAGGAGAGAGAGGAACAACATATGGTACAGATTGCTGAGGAGATCGTTTGGTACTTTGCCTTTCTGTTACATCTTCTTTTGCTGTTCTCAAAGAAAAAACAGTTGTCTGTTATAACGAACTAATATACTCAAGCATTTTCATATCATCAGCATGAAACACTTGTTTCTACATCATTTGCCTACAATACCTTCATTGACAACTTCTCAATTATTTGATGTTCTTGAATAACATGTGTCTATTTCATCCTATTTTATATTTTCACTGAAATAATATTCAAGAGTTAAAAGCATTTCCAGAAGGAGTATATCTAGGCTTCTTTATTCTGGGGTTATCAGATCTCTCTAAATATCTCACAAGGCAGTGAGGCAACCCATTAAAATGTGTCTAAAATGGCCTGGGAAAATTGCTCCCATGAGCCGGAGGAGTTAAAACTTCAGAGAAATTAAATAAAAGATATGGCATAATGAACATCCATTTTGTTAAGTAACAATCCTGGCTTAGAGCTACCCTTAAAACAAGTCTACTGCTTACTTATCATTCAACCAAACGCACTTCTACCTAAAGGACCACTCTGTAAAACATGATCCTGAAAGTAAAGACAGCTTCAATTATCAATTATACCCTAAGTATCAACAAATATCCTGATTTAACCTCCAACTAAAAGGACAAATAAGGTATAAGAAAAATCTTAAAAGTCTGATAGTAGACCTCAAAAGAGAAGAAAGATTGCAATGAGTATCAAAGTCAAACTTCATCTGGTTCAAAATTTCGGCTGAGGGCCACGCATGCTGCTCAAAATGTTATGATGAGTAACCTTTAGCTCAATATAGTTACTCAGTGAATCCCAATGAGTCCGGTAGAGCTCTTACCACTTTAGTTTTATTTTTAATAATGGACTATAAAACCAACAGGCAAAACATATCTCAAATTTCTACAATTAATTAAGACATTAAATTCTAAGGAAAGAAATAATTGGCTTTTCATACCAACTTAATAATATGGAAAATTCGAGTTCTAAAATATAGTTTTCTATAAATGTTTATTTCCCTCAGAATCTTGGCAAGATTAGAAAATGTCTTCATCATTTATTTGTAATGTACTAATGCTTTATGAAAAGTTTACGAAGCTGGGTATGCTCTACTATCTGGGGCTGAAACAAATATAAAATTGACTCGACTTCTGCTTCTGGGTATTGTAGTAAGGCTAAGGGAGGAAAGTGTTCCTACAGAGATAACTAGGAAAAGCCAGGTAATTTACAAAGTATTTTTTAAATCATCAGAGAAGCACTTCCAGGATGACTGATCAAAGACCTCCAAAAATCTACTCCTTCATAAAAACATTGAAAACAGTGGCAAAAACTATAAAAACTTTTTCAAAACTCTGGAAATTAAAGACTTGCCACAATCCAAAGTGTTTAAGAAAAATGAATGGATCTCAGAAAAAAACAGCAAATTCTGTGGCATTTTAACTTGCCCTAATATAATCCCCCTCACCCCATTTTCACAGTAGCCTTGAAAACCAACACTTCACAACTACGGCAGGTATGAAAAACAGCCATGCAATAGTCACTGGATGGGGACATAATGGGTTTGGAGCTCTCCAAAAGCCCCATGCCCAGAGAACTATCACTTAGACCAGTCTTGAAGCTCACTGAAAAGCTCCCTTTCAGGGTTTGTCTTTATTTGACCTAAATTAGAGCTTGTTCTGTGTGAACAACCCCATCTCCAGGGCATCTGATGGGGGAAAATGGTGGCAACTGTTTAACTTTGCAGCTGCCTGAGACCATATTACCAGTCAGGGCTAACAATAGGTTGGCCAAAAAGCTTAAAAGGAAAAACTGGGTATAAGATGCCCCCTATGAGACTTTGAAAAACACAGACATATTCCTGGGAATCTAAATTTTAGTTCACATGCATGTGCTCGGATGTATATATGCATGCCCAGGAAAGACATGAGAACACCCTAATCTTTCATCTCTGGCTGACCTTGAGGCTCTGCACAAAGTCGACTTACAAGTTGCCTCTTGGAGCACTGACGTTATGTCCCAACACACACAGAAAACCCCTTGGCCAAGGCTGGGAGATACACTGGTTCCAGGTATTTAAGGAAATTTCTACCCAATCATTAACCACATTAAGCTAAACAAGCAGACTTCAGTGACCACTCTTAACAAAGAAATACAGACTTTACAGAATTAGTCCAGGAAAAGTCACTAAACAGCACCAGCAACAACAACAAACCCTAGGGAGAAGGGAATCTGATTTCCAGAGTTGCCATATTATATGATTTTTAAATGTCCAGTTTTCAACAACAACAAAAAAATGAGACATGTGAAGAAACAATATGGTCCATACAAAGGGAAAAAAATCAGTTAACAGAAATTGTCCCTGAGGAAGTCCAGACATTGGACTTACTAGACAAATACTTTATTTTGGGACACGGTCTCAATCTGTTGCCCATGCTGGAGTGCAATGGCATGATCTCAGCTCACTGCAACCTCTGCCTCCCAGGTTCAAATGATTCTCGTGCCTCAGCCTCCCAAGCAGCTGGGATTATAGGCACATGCCACCACACCTGGCTAATTTTTTTATCTTTAGTAGAGAGAGGGTTTCGCCATGTTAGCCAGACTGGTCTTAAACTCCTGGCCTCAAGTGATCGTCCCGCCTTGGCCTCCCAAAGTGCTGGGATTACAGACGTGAGCCACTGCACCCGACCTAGACAAATACTTTAAATCAGCTATTATAAATATATTCAAGGAACTAAAAAATGAAAATCATGTCTAAAGAACTAAAAAAAGGCCAGTGTATTAGTCCGTTCTCATGCTGCTAATAAAGACATACCCGAGACTGGGTAATTTATAAAGAAAAAGAGGTTTAATAGACTCACAGTTCCACATGGCTGGGGAGGACTCACAATCATGGCAGAAGGCAAAGGAGGGGCAAAGGCACGTCTTACATGGCAGCAGGCAGAAGTGCAGAGCAAAGCAGGGAAAGCCCCTTCTAAAACCATCAGATCTCATGAGAACTCACTCACTATTACAAGAACAGCATGAGGGTAACTGCCCCCATGATTCAATTACCTCCTGCTGGGTCCCTCCCATGACATGGGGGGATTATGGGAACTATAATTCAAGATGAGATTTGGGTGGGGACACAGTCAAACCATGCCACCTCATCTCTACTAAAAATACAAAAATTAGCCAAGTGTGGGGGCACACACCTGTAGTCCCAGCACTCACTCTGGAGGCTGAGGTGGGAGGATTGCTTGAAACTGGGAGGCAGAGGTTGCAGTGAGCCAAAATCACGCCACTGCACTCCAGCCTGGGTGACAGAGCAGGACTCCGTCGCAAAAAAAAAAAAAAAAAAAAAAAAAAGAGAGAAAAAAAGTAGGAAGTTAAAAGACAACCCCAAAGAATGGGATAAAATATATGCAAAGCATATACCTGATACAGTACTTGTATCTAGAATATACAAAGAACTCTTATGACTCAACAATAAAAAATGAAACCAATTAAAAGTGGACAAAGGATTCGAACAGACATTTCTCTGAAGGTATACAAATGGCCAAAAAGCACAAGAAAAGATGCTCATCATCAACTATTGGAAAAATGCAAATCACACCGTAATGAGATACCATTTCACACCTGCTAGAATGGGTATAATAAAAAAGATGGACAATAACAAGTGTTTACAAGGAGAACTGAAACCTCATTCACTGCTGATGGAAATGTAAAATGGTATAGCCTCTTTGGAAAAGTCTGTCAGGTCCTCATCAAGTTAAACAGAGTTAACCATATGACCCAACAATTCCACACCTAGGTTTGTACCCGAGAGAACATGTATCCACACAAAAACTTATACACAAATGTTCATTGCAGCAGCATTCCTAATAGCCAAAAAGTGGAAACAATCCAGAAGTGCATCAATTGATAAATGGATAAACAAAATACAATATAGCCATACAATAGAATATTATTCAGCCATAAAAAGGAATGAAGCACTGATACATGCTACCACATGGGTGAACCTTGAAAACATAGGGTGGGCACGGTGGCTCACACCTGTAATCCCAGCATTTTGGGAGGCCAAGATGGGTGGATCACTTGAGGTCAGGAATTCGAGACCAGCCTGGATGATGTAGTGAAACCCGTCTCTACTGAAAATACAAAAATTAGCCGGGCGTGGTGGTGGGCACCTGTAGTCCCAGCTACTCAGGAGGCTGAGGCAGGAAAATCACTTGAACCCTTGAACCCAGGAGGCAGAGGTTGCGGCGAGCCGAGATCACACCACTGCATTCCAGCCTAGGCAACAGAACGAGACTCCGTCTCAAAACAAAACAAACAAAAAAACACACTATGCTAAGTGAAAGAAGCCACACACAAAGACTGCATATTATATGATTCTATTAACATGAAATGTCTAGAATAGGAAAATCCATAAAGACAGAAAGTCAATAAATAGTTTCCAGTGGTGAGGGAGAAAAGACATTGAGGGATGATAGTTAACAGGTATGGGATTTCTTTTGGGGGTGATGAAGATAGTGGTGATGACTGCAAAACTCTGTGAATACACTAAAAAATACTGAATTGTGTACTTTTAAAAGGGTGAAATTATGGTATGTGAATTATATCTCAATAAAGTTATTATAAGAAAAGCATCCTCAAGGTATAGCAGTCATAGGAACTAATAAAATCAAATTCCAGAGGGGGAAGAACCATTCTAGTCTAAACTGAAGATCTCGTCATATTTTTTCCCTGTAGGAATTTGCTGACTCTTGGCACTACACTGAAAATAGAACCTGACACAGGCAGAGGGCTATAACTAGGCAAAAATAAATCAAAAAAGATTCAGCAGCTTCACACAGCTGGAGTGACAAATCAGAAACTCAAACTCATAGCTAGTTTTCCCCCATGGGACATCTGCCAAGTTCTGGAGCTATACAGGAAGCTGGGGAGTTAGGCTAAAAACTCTTAAAAGGCACGCTGAAATCTCTCGCAGTCTCACGATGCTTAAGAAATAAAGACCCACCAGGGTGAAGAGGTCTAGCTCAAACACACAAGCCACCTAAACACAAGTGTGAAGTTGTGATAATACATGAGGAAGAAGGCTGAAGAGCTGAGCAGCAAACCCCTGAAGGAGGGAAGTACAATTCCCCATAGTCTTTCAAGGTTAAGGAGCTAGGGAATTCCCAGGTTCTCAATCAAAAGCCTGGGAAAGTAACACCTGAAGAATAGCGAGGAATCAGGAGATAGACTGAGTCTTATTAAAACTGCTATTCAGCCCCAACCCAGTTCAATCACTGAATGGAATGAGCCCTCCTTCTTTCTGCTTAAAAAAGAGGAAACTTTTTAAGGTAGAAATCTGGAGCTTCTGCAGATCTTTTATATACAATGTCCCACATACCAAAAAATAGTGGTAAACATGCAAAGAAGTCAGACCATATAACCAACGATTGAGAGAAAAACTACTGGTGTCAGTAGACAAAGACTATAATGCAATTTTGATGAATATATTCAAGAAAACAGGAAAAATGGACAGAAAAGATCAAATAAAAAATTTCACCTGAGAATTATAATCTATTTTAAAAAGCAAAGAGCTGATAGGAAAGTAAATTGAGGCAACCACTTTGAAAAACTGTTTGGCAGTATCTACTAAAGCTTAATCTACACATTTCCTGTGACCTAGCAATTCCCTCCAAGATAGATACAGGAACAGAAAGACGTGTATAGAATGTTCATGATAACACTACTTATAAGAGTACAAAACACAACACTACTTATAAGGGCACAAAACAGAAAGCACTCAAATGGATACATACCATGGTAGCATATTTATACAACAGAATATTATACAACAATGAGAATGAATGATCTAACTATATGCAACAATACAGATGAATCTTACAAACATAATGATGGGCAAAAAAAGCTAGGCACAAGAGTAAATGGTGTATAATTTCATTTCTATAAAGTTCAAAAACAGGCAAAAGTAACATATGGTACTAGAAGTCAGGGCAGTAGGTATCCATGTGCGAAGTGAGGGGTAGTAGCAGATGAAAGGGGGTTTGACACATTAGCAGTGCTTCTAGGGTACTAGTAATAGCTATTTTTCCAACCAGGGACTGGTTATACAGGCATGAAAATTAATCAAGCTACATTCCATGTACAATTTTCTCTATGTATACTATACTTCAGTAAAATGTCTAAAATTACTGCTAAAATGTGCAAACACAAGATTGGTCAGAATCAAAGTCTCCTAAGAAGAGCACTCTATCTTAAACTATTTTTGAGTCCCTTATTTTAAAAAATGTAAGAGAAATGGGATACTAGACATGAAATCTTAGTAATAATCAACCTCATAACATTTACATGCAACTTCTTTAACTACAAGCTGACTTAAGAAAAACCTAAGAGTTCCAACTCAAAGCCACTTTCAAATGGCTAAATTAAGCTTTCTGTGAGAGAAAATTAATAACCCTTAAAATAATGTAAAATATGTGGATTATTCAGTGTATTTTTTCAAATAGTTACCTATTATTATTGGATTAATCTGAAAATTCAAACATTCTGTGTTCAATTTAAAGAAGAATTACATTTTCTTTAAAATCTTTCAAAGAATGGGGTTTTGTAAATTACTGGCATTCTTAATGCTTTGTGTAAGAAATCAGGAAATTGGCCCTGGCAGGTGGCTCAGGCCGGTAATCCCAGTACTCTGGGAGGCCAAGGTGGAAGCATCACTTGAGGCCAGGAGTTTGAGACCAGCCTGGTCAACAAGGTGAAACTCCACCTCTACTAAAAATACAAAAATTAGCCAGGCATGGTGACAGGCACCTGCAATCCCAGCTATTTGGGAGGCTGAGGCAAGAGAATTGCTTGAACCCAGGAGGCGGAGGTTGCAGCGATCCGAGATGGTGTCGTTTGCACTCTAACCTGGGCAACAGAGTGAGAAATCAGGAAATTGTACTCTCAGCATCTCCAACTCATATTTTTCCCCAAATTACTCTTAGAAACAGAAAACCTATCAATACACAGACACCCCTCTTCCCACACAGGTGGCCCTTCCCTTTCTAGCCATCTTCCAAATTTCCTACCATTTTTGATGACCTCCTACCTCTCCCGAAGAAGGAAAAAAAAAAGGATAATATCACATGAAAACATGAAACTTCACTCTTCCTCTTCCCCCTAGTTCTGACAGCTAGCTTTTATTGCTCCTACTTCATGCCAGGCATAATGTAGGTTAAAAATTTACAAATACTTTCTTTCAATTTCACAACTAAAGAGGTATCCACTTTGCAGATAAGGAAACTGAGAACTAGAGGCTCAGTACTTTGTCTATGGGCACATAGCTAGTTAACAGCAGGAACTGAATTAAAATGTAGGCCGGTCAGACTTTACACTCTTCCAGCATAGAGATTACAAGGCCAGGATTGGAACCCAGGTCTGACAAACTCCAACACCTGTGCTCTCCATGTCACTGCTTCTCCATGAATACTTTTGCAAGCATGTCACAGTATCATACCTTTATTTCAAAGGGACTCACTGGACAGCTACACCAGAGGGGAGACACTGGAAAGAGGATTCCAGTTAGGAGCCTGCTTTACTAAATCAGTGAAGGGGTTAGTACCGTCTGAAGCAGGGTAGTAATAAGGAAATGGAAAAAAAGGGGATGGATATGAGAGGTGTCACTGAAGTAGAGGAGACAAGCTTTATGAAGAAGGGTGTGGGTAACCAGGAGGACCAGAAAAAAAAAAGTAGTAGCTAGAGACATGGTACCCACGCTTCACACTTGAGTGGCACGTGAATTAGAATCCCTGGACTTAAAAAGATAGTCTGATGGTACTCTGTATTTCCAGAATCAGCAGCACCTGGCCAGAAAATCATGCAGCAGTAACACCTGAGAATCTCAGCTACTCTTGAAAGACCCACATACAATCCTGCCATGATCGGTAGAACATAGTTAGCTTTCATAAGTCACATGAAAAAGAGACAAACCACTCCCAAAAAACAAAGAGCACTTGCATAAAAGCTGGAAGAGCTTTCTTGCTTTACGGATCAGAAGCAAGAAACATGCTTTTGGTTCTACAGGGCTATCTTATACCTACCCTCTTATTCAGGCATCAGTTTGGGGTTCTTATGGAAGACAAGCAACCATGGTTCAAATGTCAAATCCAAGCATATCACAGGCTGGGTGTGGAGGCTCACGCCTGTAAATCCTAGCACTTTGGGAGGTCAAGGCGGGAGGATCACTTAAGGTCAGGCGTTCAAGACCAGCCTGGCCAACATGGCAAAACTCTGTCTCTACTAAAAATACAAAAATTAGCTGGGCATGGTGGTGGGTGCCTGTTATCCCAGCTACTCAGGAGGCTAAGACAGGAGGATCGCTTGAATCCGGGAGGCGGAGGTTGCGGTGAGCTGAGATTGCACCACTACACTTCAGCCTGGGGAGACAGAGCGAGACTCTGTCTCAAAAAACAACAACAAAACCGTATCATCATTTGTCAAACCTTGATGACTGCAACAAAATCTTTATAGCCAATGGGCTCAACATGCTTTGCTAACTTCTTAGGATTATAAAGGTCAGTAACTTTAAAGCCATACTTCAGTCTAACAGAGAATGTTTAACTCTGTGAGGTAGTCACAATGAAGCCAAACGTAAGTAATCCATGGGCTTTGATTCTCAAGTTCATTATGAATACAAGAAATTACTTTCCTACTTTGAATGAACAAAAACAACTACATGTTATACATTTCTCATTAACTCACTGTGGCTAAAATGTTTACTTTGAGGAGAACACAAGGAAAAACAATTATACAAGATTCTCAAGTTAAACAGAAGTATAAGAGTTTACATTTTCTCTCACCTGACTGATTTTTATCATGCTCTGCAGAGCTGTGAGTATGACCCCTGGAAGAACTAAAAGGCTGGCTACTCAAAAGGTTATCACACTGCAGACTGTGGCAGAAGTTCTCAAGAAAGCGAAGAGCAAATGATGCACTGTTCACTGGAGGGAGCTGGATGGAATGAGTTTCCCCATCAAAGGAGGCTATTGGGGAAAAAAAGGATGTCAAGAGTAATCTCAGAGAGATGAGAAATACAACAGTAATTTTAAAAAAAATCATCACTTTAGGAAAGGTATTATAAGTCTAATTTGTGGTTTTTGTAATTCATAAAGGAATAATCTTAAATTATAAAAGCTCCTCTCATTCAAACACAATAGCCTGTATTGGCAAAAACATCCTCATTTGAAAATATTCTTAAGTCAACAACAACAGAAACTCACTGATCTATGTAACACTTTCTTCTATTCCAAATATTCCATGGGTATGAATGTTGTGATGTCTGATCACAGCTACCAACTGCATCTTCTTGCTTAATGACTTCTTGAGTCGCATTTTTATTTAGAGCTTCTTATAGATAAAACATATTATCAACCAAGGTACTTTGCCTATAGTGAGCTTAACACAGCATGTAAAATGAAGAATCTGTGACTTTTGTCCCAATTTACATTATTCTGACATCATTTGTCCATTTTAAAAGTAAACTTTTCAAACCAGGGCTTAAAGTCTATAAACATATAACTCCTATAAATATTCTATTATACTAATATAATAAATATTACAGGCTAAGTGCAGTGGGTCACACCCGTAATCCCAGCATTCTGGGAGGCCAAGGTAGGCAGATCACATGAGGCCAGGAGTTCAAGACCAGCCCGGGCAACATGGCAAAACCCTGTCTCTACTAAAAATATAAAAGTTAGCCAGGCATGGTGACACATGCCTATAATCCCAGCTACTCAGGAGGTTAAGGTGGGAGAATCGCTTGCACCTGGGAGGTGGAGGCTGCAGTGAACCGAGATCACACCACTGTACTTCAGCCTGGGTGACAGAGTGAGACCCTGTTCTAAAAAAAGAAGGAGGAGGAAGAAAGAAGAAGAGGAAGGGGAGGGGGCGGGGGAAGAGAGGGGGGAGGAGGGAAGGGAGGGGAGAAGAAGGGAGGGGAGGGGAGGGGAGGGGAGGGGAGGGGAGGGGAGGGGAGGGCCTGAATTAGACAAGCATACCAGTTATCACTTCTCCTCCACGATTATCTGGCTTCAGGTATCCAAAAACAGTTTTAGTTTCAAGGGCACAATCCACACAAGCCTGCACAATCCGGCGAAGCACCACATTCACGGGGCCTGGGCCAAAGTGGTCAGGCAGCTGCTGGATTCTCTTGGGATCCAGGTGAGGGCCAAAGTTTCCATGTTTGTTTACATAGACACAGACTTGAGGAAAAATACATATGCAGACATAACAATGAGACTGATTAAAAGAAATTTTGTGAAAACACTACATAATCAATTACTATATCCCACTAGCCACTTCACTCACAGAAAACCTAAATATAGTTAATATCAATGATCATTTCTGTTACCTAAAAATATGTAGGTAAATATATTTTTACATTCATGCAACCATACATTCATACTGAACCCACAAAGAAACCATCAAAATGTTTACTCAATTTTTTAGAATCTTGTCCAAACTGATGATATAAAACCTACAGACATTTTAGGAACATCACAAAAACAATTCTTCATACATTCCCACATTATATAAAATGGCACAAAGACAGATGAATATTTTCATCTTTTAATTGTATACAAAGTACAAGAATTTCCTTTCAAAATGGGTCATCTTGCTATGCTCTTTTTTGAACTGAATTTCTTTTAAATCACCAATACTACACCTCAATTATATTTTCTAAAGTAACCAAATAATTTAAGATATACATAACAGTTAAGTTCTATTGATATATATTAATATTTTATTAATTTTAAGAAAATAAAAATGTTCCTTCTATATATACCAAGATTCACGGAAGAAAATTTTAAAATAAACTCTTTCCTTAGTATAATAAAAGCATATGATATAGAAGCAATTCATCTATAATCACATAAATGCCAACTTCCAATAATTTTCTTTACTGAGAATCAACAAACGCAAATCAATATACACTATAAAAACATGAGGGAGGCTGGGCGCAGTTGCTCATGCCTGTAATCCCAGCACTTTGGGAGGCCGAGGTGGGTGGATCAACTCAGGTCAGGAGTTAGAGACCAGCCTGGCCAACATAGCAAAACCCCATCTCCACTAAAAATACAAAAATTATCTGGGTGTGGTGGCACATGCCTGTGGTCCCAGCTACTTGGGAGGCTGAGGCAGAAGAATCGCTTGAACCCGGGAGGCAGAGGTTGCAGTGAGCCAAGATCGCGCCACTGCACTCCACTCTGGGTGATGAAGTGAGACTGTCTCAAAAAACAAAAAACAAAAAAAAACAAAACATGAGGGCACATTACTACCAAAAATAAAATAAATTGTTCCCCTAAGAAGCACGTTATTTTTAATCCATTAATTAATATTGCAAAACTTTCACACACACATAGTCTATATTTAGTATAAGAAAACTGATCAATCTCACTTTTGCTCTGTTGAAATACACAATTCAACTTTGTGGCAACAGCCAGAGGAAGGACTATGTTATCCTTCAGAAATGAAATAGCAATTAAAAATTCAACCCACGGTGCTGATGGCATGGACAAATTCTACTGAATACAAGTGAAGCTAAACAAGGATTTCAATATTTTATCTCCTTTGTGTTATATCCATTCAGCTAGTCTTTCCTGCTAATTAAAAATCAGAAATAATAAACTGAAAAAAATGAGATATGTTACAATCATTTTTAAAGTGACTTCTATTTTTAAAAAACTAAATTTACTTTTAATCAGAAAAGAACAATTAAAAGTCCAGGGAATAGGACAGTGTAAGGGAGATAATTTTTAAAAGGCATTAAGAAAAGGTTTGAGGTAGCTTTGAAAATACATACAATACAAAAAGACAAATTTTGAAATGAGATAAAGGGAAACCAAGAATAGATTTGACAATAATGTAAATTTCATAAATCTTACTTAAATGGATAAAATACTTTAAGAGTATCTGAATTTTCAAGTGACTCATGTATTTAAAGACTTTTTCCTTAATGTAAAATGGAATAATCAGAATTTCAAAATACTTTAATATGAAAAATGCTAAGATAAATGTTTAATATTATCATCTTTTTCCCCTACTATTTTATCTCCAGGACTTCGAAGACACTGAAAATAATACAGGATAAAAGATTAGTAATTCTATACTATTTTTAAAATATGAATTTACCTGTAGACATCACTATTTTACATGGCCCAGAAGCAGCATCTTTATATAACATGCCTCGGTCTCTGGTCAGTGATTTTAGAGAAGCTGCAGATGTAGAACATATCACAGGCAAAGGTTTTTCCTGTTAAAAAGAAAGGGAAAAAAATACAAGTATAAAATACTCATTAATATATTCTTAGATAACAAAGTCAGAAAATTATAAATATCATTGGTTTACAAAATTATTAGTTATCAGAAGTCCTCAGGTTGGAAACTCCTGTGTGTGTCATGAACTCCAGAACTTTCCAAACTGAGCTTCTCAGAGGTCCATGAACTGTCCAGGTAGGGGAGGAAGAGACCAGATGGCTGGGATTCCCTGTCCTACCCCTGCTCCAACTAATCACACCTTAGCCAAATTAGTTTATTCTGTAAAACTTCACTTTATTTTTTGAGGTTCCCTGTAAGACAAGTTTTTTCACATTGCTAAAGAAAAGTCTGTAAATCTCTAACCCAGAGCAATACATCCAATAGAAAAAAAATCTCAGCAAGGCAGAGGACAGAGTTTATTTTCAGAAAGAAGTTGCTCATCTAGTCTTCGCTGTGTCTAACCCACATTTCTCCATATTACATACAATAATTCTGACAAAATCACAACAGATGGCTTGCTAAAGTCTATACAAAATTATGCCTATCGCCTATAAGAACCAATGTCTCCTGAGCATTGTTAAAGTTCACTAGTATTTTGTTTATTTTACATCAACTCTTGGGGTTTTCCAGGAGCTACCTTCAAACATGACTCTCCAATATAAGAGAAGGGACACCTGTGCATAGAAAAGGTAATAACAGAGGACATTTAAAAGGCAGGAGCAAAGGAGTAAAAAATAGAACATTCAATGTTGCTGGAATTTATTTGCCTAAATTAATGACTGTCGTTTGGGTTGACAGTAATCTAGTAAATCACGTTATTGTTTATTTAACATTGATACAATTTTTTTATCAATGTTAAAGAAACAAAAAATGTGACTTTCTTTTTTTTTTTTTTGTCTTACTATGTTGCCCTGGCTGGATTTGAGCTCCTGGGCTCAACAGATCCTCCTACCTCTGCCTCCCAAAGTGCCGGGATTACATGGCATGCACCACTGCCTGGACACAATCATGTTATTTTTCAGTACTGAATTATAATTACTGGGTTGATCATATCATTCTTTCACTATTTTAAAAATCTGAAATCTGAATCCTTTGTCTTGAGACATACCAAGATAGCATGTTTGCACTAACACTGCAAATTGAATAAAGGTACATTTATTTAGAAAATGTGCTCCTGCACTCCTCCCTTAAGGGGAGGAAGAAAATGACAACTTGTATCCAAATATAACATAGACCCCATAAATATATACAAGTATTACATATTCATAATAAAAAGTAAAAAATTTTTAAAATAATTTTTACAAGAGTATAGTAACTGTCCCTTCTCCATCCCCATCATCAAATAAACAATGTTTTCAAACAGAGCTCTCCAAAATTATCAAATTAGCTTGGAACTGGAAACTAAAGGAATCAAAGGAAACTATTTGGTGTTATCTTATATTTTCACCATTATATCAACTAATCACAAAGACATTTCAGAAGCTGGAAAATACACAGATATGTTAATTTTTTTAATGCATTTAAAATATTATTTCACTTTAAATTTCACTATTAACTTTTATTTTTCATTTAAAATTATCTGCTACCATTTATATTAGAACAATCTGCTTGATTTTTTTCAGCGTTCACGACTATATTTTTGAAATATTTAGCTTTGACTTTTGATTTTTATTTTGTAAATTTTGAGTGTTTTTAAAGAATATCAGTATCAATATATTTTAAAATGTTATTTTTTTTTCCCTACAGCAAACATAAGTTGAAACAAAATGGAAATGTTACAGCTACTGATATCAGATGGCTGAACTCAGGAATGTGTAAGATAATACTGCTGGCATTTAATTCAGTCAGCCCCAAGAGATCTGAAAAGATTCTATGTCTTTATATTTAGAGTGCATCTCTTGTAGACAGGATATATTTGGGTCTTTAAAAAAAAAAAATCCAAGTTGATAATCTCTGTCTTTTTAACCAAAAAGGATAACCCACTAACTTTTCATGCAATTACTAGTATGTTTGGATCTGGGTCTACTTTTTTTTTTTTTTTTTGAGATGGAGTCTCACTCTGTCACCCAGGCTACAATGCAGTGGCGAAATCTCAGCTCACTGCAACCTCCGCCTCCTGGGTTCAAGCGATTCTCGTGCCTCAGCTTCCTGAGTAGCTGGGATTACAGGCACCTGTGAGCATGCCTAATTTTTGTATATTTAGTAGAAATGGGGTTTTGCCATGTTGGCCAGGCTGGTCTCGAACTCCTGACCTCAGGTGATCCACCAGCCTCAGCCTCCCAAAGTGCTGGGATTACAGGTGTGAGCCACCATGCCTGGCTGGATCTACTATTTTATTGCCTGTTTTTGATTTGTCTCCTCTGTGTTTGGTTCTGTTTCTCCTTTTCCTTTCCTTTTTTTTCTCCCTTTGAGACAAGGTTTCACTCCTGTCACCCAAGCTGGAGTGCAATAGCACCATCTCAGCTCACTGCAACCTCCACCTCCTAGCAATTTTTCTGCAATTCTTCTGCTGCCTCAGTTTCCCATGTAGCTGGGGCTACATGCGTGCGCCACTGCACCCAGCTAATTTTTGTATTTTGTGTAGAGATGGGGTTTTGCCATGTTGCCCAGGCTGGTCTCAAACTCCTGGGTTCAAGCACTCTTTCTGCCTTGGCCACCCAAAGTGCTGGGATTACAGGCATGAGCCACTGTACCCAACCCCTCCTTTCCTTTTGTTAATAGTTTATATTCCTTAGAATATTTTATATTGAATACATTTGAATATTCAAATATTCCTTAGAATTACATTTTAATTTTCTATTGGCTTTTTAGCTATACTTCTTCGCATTTTTTTTTTAACAATACGTCCTGGGGATTAGAATGTACATCCTTAACTTTCCACAAGCCATATAAAGTTAATATTGTACCACTTCACATAAAATGGTGAAATCTTGCAATGATATAGGATCCATATCCCCCACGTCAGGCCTTTATACTACAATTGTTTCATGTCTGTTTAATATAAACTCTGCAACACTGTATTGTAATTAGTTACAAATAGTCATATTATTATAAGTCATTTGCATTTCCTCAAAGATTTACCATCTTCAAAGCAATTCCTTTCTCTTTGAGAAACCAGGTTTCCATCTGGTCCCATTTTCCTTTAGCCTGATGATTTTCCTTTTAGCATTTCCTGCAGTGCTGGTTTGACAGTGATTTATCTTAGTATGCTTTTATCTGAAAATGAAACTGTCTTCACCTTCATTCTTTTTTTTAAGAAATATATCTTTTGTTTCATAGAAAAGAGTAATAAGGAAAAGATTTCCTTCACAATAGCAACAAAAATCATAAAATATGCAGAAATAAATAAGAATAAATGAGAGTATAAATTATATGGAGAAAACTATTGAACTCTACTTAGGAGTCTTTTCTACTTTATTAAGGTATAATTGACAAACAAAAATTATATATATTCTAAGTTCACCTTCATTCTGGAAGAGTATTTTTGATACATATAGAATTTCGGGTTGACAGGGTTTTTTTTTTGGGTTTTTTTTTTCTTTTCAGTCCTTTAAAGCTGTTCTACTCTCTTCTGGCCTCCATGGCTTTTGATGAGAAATGTCAGCTGTGAATCAAATTTTTGTTTCTCTGCATGTACTTTTTCATTTTTACATTGTTGCCTTTAAGATTTGCTCTGTCTCTGGTTTTCAACAGTTCATCTCTAATATGCCTCAGCTTAGATGTCTTTGTGCTTATTCTGTTTGCTCTTGGTTGAGTAATTTGTGTCTACATATTTCTATCTTTCATGACATTTGGAAAATTTTGAGACATTATTTCTTCAAATATTTTTTCTGCTCCAGTTTCTCTTTCTTTTCCTTTTGGGACTCCAATTACATTGTATTGGACCTTTGATATTATCTAAAAGGTCTCTGGGTCTCTGTTCATTTTCTTTCTCAATCTTAGTCTGAGTTTTTCACCCTGGATAATTTCTATTCTTCTATCTTCCAGTTCATTTCCTCTTTCTTCTGTCATCTCTAGTCAATTCTGGTTAATTCTGTCCAGTGAATCTTTTACTTCAGATACTGTATTTTTCAGTTCCTGAGTTTCAATTTGGCTCCTTTTTATCCTTTGCTTCTCCACTAAGATGGTCTTTTTAATCAGTACAATTGTGTGCGTATATGTGTGTGTGTATGTGTGCGCGTGCGTGTGTGTGTAATTTCATCGAGGACCAGTTGAATAGCCACTTTAAAACTTTTGTTTGCTAGTTCTAATATCTGGGTTATACTTGGGTCTGTCTCAGTTGATTTTCTTTTCTCTTGAAAATATTATTCATTTTACTATGTATTTGGGTAATTTTGAGTTACATTCCAGATGTTACAAAAATTTGTGCAGATTCTAAATTCTGTATTTCTCTGATGATTGTTATTTCTTTTGTTTAGCTAGTAATTACCTTGGCTAGACTTGAACTTTAAATTCTGATCTTGGGCCTAATTTCATCCAGCCTCACTTCAGATCTTTTGCTTTAGCTACACTGGCCTGTGTGTATTAGACAAACATGCTCAGATCAGGGGTCGGTCAGAGACGTTGGTAGACAGAATTTGCAGATCCCCTCTCTGGTCCTTTCCCTTCCAAAATCCATTTCCTTTAACAGCCACAGTTTTCCTGACTTTTCTGTTTTCTGGTTTCCCTAGGACAGATAAATTGTCATTTTTCTACTAATACTCCTGTTGCCTCACATGCTACACAAAGTGTACTTGCTTAAAACCACAACAATGGAAACTCACTTTGTATAACACCCCTTCTCCCAGTCAGTACTTCCCCTGCCACCAGAATCTGTCTGCTTCCATTCACTCTTCAGTGTCTTCAGGTTGTTGCTTTTTCTATTATTTCTAGGTTTTAGAGTTGACTCCAGCATTATTGAATTCATCACATTGATTCTTCTCTCCCTGCCCCAGTTTATTGAAGTATAATATATGTACAGTAAGATTCACTTCATAATGATTTTTAAAGTATACTGAGTTTCAAATTAACTAGTCTGAACATAAATACACTCATGTATTAATAGTACTTTCATTGTGGTTTTGAAGAAGTAGAACACTGTAAAAAGTTTTAAGTTTACCCAAGCAAAGAAATCTATTGATAGTTATGTGAGGCTTTCAAAAGCCTACATACTCTTAGTACATTCCTAAAGACCCTCATCATACTCTTAGTAAATTCCTAAATTGCATGTTATAAATAATAAGGCACTACAAAAACCTATAATACAAATTAGGAGGAGATACAACTAACCTTTTTTCCTGAGTTTGGACCTTTTTTCCTTGGTGAAATATTTTTAACAGAACTGCTCCTTTTGGGGACTGCAGTAGGTCCAGGTGGTTTAATTCGACCTGATCTCCTGACCTGCTGTGTTGGTAATATTAGAGTAGTTTTCTGTGGAGACTGCATTGAATGCTGGCTCGCTTCGGAAGGAGAAGACTCTGTTTTTGCTATATTCTTTACAATAGGAACTGAGGAAAAAATATAAAAAATATTAAAGTAAATGACACAAGGTATTGTCCTTATGACTCAAAATAAGTTTTACTTGACCTTTAAAACCATTTCCAAAGGTCATTCACTGAAAACCACTTAAAACTAAAAGTACTATCTGAAATGAAGTTTTAGGTATCCTAAGATTTCATATTATCAGAAAATAGTTTAATTCTCCAGAAAAAATAAAGAGACTTTTATTAGAGGAATCAGTAACTTCAACTTAGCGTGGTAAAAATTTCTAGCAACTTACCTATTGGGAACTTCCCATATTTTTATGGGAAGCACAAAAAGGAGTCTCTCCTTCAGAATACACTATCCAATTATGTCACATATAGGAATCATCTCTCACATCAACATAGAAAAACAAAGCAAAGCAATTGCCTAGGGCTCCCACTTCATGTTTCAGAGGGCAGAGGCTCCCTTGCTCTTGACTTTTTTCAGATTTAATGAGGTATAATTGGTAAATAAAAATTATATATTTAAGGTTAATATACATTATGTCCCTATATGTATGTCTACTAATAAAGTTTTATATACTAAAATAGAGACTCTACATTAATGTTGTCATGGAAAGACCACAATCAGACCCAAGTGATTTGTAGCTACTAGCTTCCCTGTAGCCCAATTCAGTTTTAATATTCAAATAAAGGTTACCTGCCAGGTTAATTCTGTCCATGTTCACATTTAAGTAAAAAGAGATATGTTTAGTATTAATTCCTTGATAATTTCATTATTACAAATAAATGAATTTTACATAGTAAAAAGCACTAATGCTTAAAAAAGATATTTACAGGAAGAACAATGTAAGTGAAACATTTATACATCTATACAAAAATCAACTACTGTTATTTTGAGGGCTTCATTTTACAAGTCCAAACCAATCTGCTGCTTTGTTCCTCCCATACTCAAAGACGATGTACATGTAAATCTGACCCGCAATAGATAATACTACATCTCTTCTATGACCTTTTTATCTATCTTCTATCACTTACCAAACCAAGAGGAAGGAACAGCCTATCCTGAGCTGCCAGGGCAAAAAGAGGACCACTTCACTGCCAACATCACTTTCCCCCTCATTTACAAGTAGTTCACCTACTTACACTAGCCTCTTTTTTACCACATTGCCATCATCTACTTCATACTCCAGGCTCACTTCCACTTTTCCGAAAAAGTCCAGTAACCTAACACGCATTATTTCTTCATACATAGTCTCCCTGTCATCATCTTAAGGAATTTGACCATCATACTCTTGGATGCTTCATCATCCTGACCTTATCACTGGAGAGTTCAGCTCTTTCCTGAAATGGCTGGAGTTGGCAATTTCTGAAACTCTTCTATCTCTAAGACAACCAACCATGTCCCCTTTCTCCAATTTCAACTTCCTAACCTGTTATCTTTGCTGATACCCACTTCACATTCTCATTATGACATCTGATCAGGCTTTATATTCTCGTTATGATATCTATTCACAAGCCCATATTCCATTTTCATCCAATCCATTAGCTTTCTTCTGGCTTTGCTTTACTCCCTACTCAACCCGCACCCAACTGTCCACCTCCACCAAAAACCCCTAACTAGTATCCCTTCTTTTATCACCCTTTGGTCTTTGATCATGTCCAGAACGTCAGTCCCCATCTCTGAGTCACACTATCATCTGCTTTCTCTGGTCCTGAGCTATAGAACAAGGGTCAGCTATCTTTTTACAGGAAGGGTCAGATACTAAATATCTCACGCTTTGAAGGTCACATAAGGTCTCTGTCGTACATTCGTGTTTCTTTTTTCTTTTCTTTTTTTTTTTTTTTTGAGACAGAGTCTTGCTCTGTCACCCAGGCTGGAGTGCAGTGGCGGGATCTCAGCTCACTCAAGCTCCACCTCCCAGGTTCACGCCATTCTCCTGCCTCAGCCTCCCGAGTAGCTGGGACTACAGGCGCCTGCTACCACGCCCAGCTAATTTTTTGTATTTTGTAGAAGAGACAGGGTTTCACCATGTTAGCCAGGATGGTCTCAATCTCCTGACCTCGTGATCCGCCCGCCTTGGCCTCCCAGAGTGCTGGGATTACAGGCGTGAGCCAACACGCCTGGCCCTTTTTTGTTTCTTTGTTTGCTTATTTTTCTACAATCAATTAAGAATATAAAAAAAAAATTCTTAGCTTATAAGCTACATGAGCTGGATGTGGCCCTCAGGATACTGTTTGCCAACTCCTGCTTTAGAACATTAAGATGCTACTAGTGTCTATAAAATCCATGCTAACCTCAACTGAGGAGTCACTGCTACAACTCACTGATTTCCAAGTATATTTCCATGGTAGAAGGCTTTTCCCTATTTAAGTTCTCATCTCCCTCTTTCTCTATTCCATTCAGAAAATGACCCAATCTTCTACTTTATGAGAAGATTAAAGGCTATCTTTTGGGGGGTAAACTTAAAAATCCCATTTCTCTGGCTGGGCGCAGTGGCTCACGCGTGTAATCCCAGCACTTTGTGAGGCTGAGGCAGGTGGATCACCTGAGGTCAGGAGTTCGAGACCAGTCTGAACAACATGTTGAAACCCCATTTCTACTAAATAGAAAAAATTAGCCAGGCATGGTGGCGCATCTACTTGGGAGGCTGAGGCAGGAGAATCACTTGAAACCAGGAGGCAGAGGTTGCAGTGAGCCGAGAATGCGCCACTGCACTCCAGCCTGGACAAGAGTGAAACTCCATCTCAAAAATATATAAATATAAATAAAACCCCATTTCTCCATCTTAAAATACTTTTATTTTCAACCATTCTCTTGTTCTTCTCTTACAATGAATGAGAAGTTTTCTCTCTAGTTTTTGAAGTCCAATCTTTTATTTATATCTTAACAACATCTTCCTTTGGTTCCTACGGGACATTTGGTTTTAATTATCTCTTCTCTCCTCAAGGTATTTGATCACTCAATCCCCAATTCCTTGGTGTCTCTTACAACTTTCACATATCCTTTATTTTGAAGTTACCTCCCTGTTTCTGATACACTTTCAAGCCCTTGAGTGAATTCCCTCTTTCCACTCACTACTATGAATAAAACATCAAGAAGAATTGCCTATACTTAACATTTCAATTTCCTTATTATTCCATTTCCTTAGCCCCTGTAATAAACTTTTCTTCCCCCAAACATATTTTAAAGAAATTATTTTCCAAGGTCATTAAGTGACCTCTTTTTAGTTACTGATATGGCTAGGCTTTGTGTCCCCACCCAAATCTCATCTTGAATTGTAATCCCCATAATCCCCACATGGCAAGGGAGAGACCAGGTGGAGGAAATTGAATCATGGAGGCAGTTTCCCCCATGCTGTTCTCGTGATAGTAAGAGAGTTCTCATGAGATCTGATAGTTTTATAAGGGGCTCTTCCCACTTCGCTCAGCACCTCTCTCCTTCCTGCCGCCTTGTGAAGAAGGTGCATTGCTTCCTCTTTGCCTTCCACCATGAATGTAAGTTTCCGGAGGCCTCTCCAGCCATGCTGAACTGTGAGTCAATTAAACCTCCTTTATAAATTATCCATTTGGGCAGTTCCTTATAGCAGTATGAAAACAGACTAACAAAATTACTAAACCCAAATAAAACGTTCACTCTCTTGACCAATCTACTGATCTCTGCAGTTCTAGTTCCCAACTCTAAATATATAGAATGAAGAAGAGGAATAATTGAGCTCCAGATCTGGGTTCAAATTCCTGTGCCAGGTTGGTTTAAGACAGAACCTAGGAGTATAGGAGGTCCACAAAAAATACTGAATGAACAAATGAAAAATATTTTCAGCCTGCAAGTCAATACTATACCCCCAAAACTAGTATATTCTATATAAAATAAGCAGTTAAATTGTAGTAAATAAAACGGTAACTTTACAGAACATAGCAACTATAATGAAATCAATATTTGATCTAACTATTTTGGCATTTGAAAACTGAAGCTATAGTTTCAAATAGTCCCCTAAAATATATATATTTGTTCCATATTATAATAAAAACTCTTTGATGTATGGCATATATGTATGTATGAGCAAAGTTTTTAAAAAGTACTATATATATATATATATATATATATATATATTTTTTTTTTTTTTTTTTGGAGACAGAGTCTCACTGTGTCACCCAGGCTGGAGTGCAGTGGCGTGATCTTGGCTCACTGCAACCTCCACCTCCCCGGTTCAACCAGTTCTCCTGCTTTAGCCTCCCAAGTAGCTGGGACTACAGGCACGTGCCACCATGCCCGGCTGATTTTTGTACTTTTAGTAGCGACTGGGTTTCATTATGTTAGCCAGGCTGGTCTCAAACTCCTGACCTCAGGCAATCCGCCCGCCTGGCCTCCCAAAGTGCTGGAATTACAGGTATAAGCCACCGAGCCCGGCCAAAAATTTTTAAAAATGAACAAAATTTCACTTTATAAAGCAGGCTTTTCAAATTCAAGGACTCAGTTTTTGGGGTTTTGTTTTTTGTTTGAGACAAGGTTTCACTCTGTCATCCAGTGCAGATGTGCAGGAGTGAAGTGATGTGATCATAGCTCACTGAAGCCTTGAACTCCTGGGCTCAAGTAATCTTCCCACCTCAGCCTCCTAAGGACTCGATTTTATTTATTGCCATATCCCCAGCACCTAGAATAAAATACTTTTTAAACCGATTTAACTAAAAAGGCAAGAGTAACCATTCAATATATTATACATCAAAATTAAACTCCCAGGAGCAATCATATAACATACATATAGATATACATACATATATACATACATGCACCATGCTGAAACTCTATTCAGTATTAAACTACTTGAAATAGAAAATGGATTTGTTTAAATAAGGTTAAAACTATATATAAAACTTCAAACTGTGTGTTCATAGTGGTCGCAAAATGAATAAAAATCTTTTTGAAAAAGTTATGTGAAATATAAAGAAGGATACGCTACTCATCTTTAATAAAACTTTTCTGTAAACAACTAACACAAAATTTACCTGGTTCTTCAGCTTATCTTCAGACAGAACAGAAAATGTCCGGGTAAGAAAAACATCCAAGAAATGATAATTATGGAATTGTGGAAATGAAAAATAAATTAACAAATCTTGGGAAACAATCTAGACGGCAAGGAGTAAAGCCAACAGGGGGCCTGGAAGCCTGGAATGAGGGAAACTAGAGAAAGAAAGGAGATAGGTGCCAATATTTACTGGCTACCCATTACATGCTAGGCACTTCAATATGTATTATTGCATGAAATCCTCCCAAACATCCTATGAGGTAGATATTGTTTCCTCACTTTACACATGAGGAAACATAGGCTCTGTGATGTTAGGTAACTGTGCCAAGAGCACCCATTTGGTTAACAGAGTTTGCCTCCTAAGCTCATGCCTTTTCCAATATGCCACTCTGCTTTCTGTCCTCTAACAACAACAACAACAAAGCCCATCATCAAATTCACTCCCGAGTCAAGGTGCGTTTTTTTGTTTGTTTGTTTTTTGTTTTTTTTAATGACCCAAAGGACAACCTCGTGAACTCCTATGTGCTGTTTCACTATATAGTCAATAGTCAAGAGGTGCTCTCTGACAGGGACTCTTAGTTTAGAAAAAAAAAAAAAAAAATCAGATGTGAAAGCATGTTTATAAGGAAAAATATTAACAAGCAGAGTAGCCCCCCCTCCGCTTATCCATATATTCTGGGGGACACATTCTAAGACGCTCCCCCACCCCCCTGCCCAGTGGACGCCTGAAACTGCCGATAGTATCAAACCCCATATATACTATGTACGAATTTCTTTTCCCTTCTTTGCAATTTCATAGATAGAAGTTTTGTTCTTACTGTAGACCTTGGCAACCTAAGCATATGACTTTTGTCTTTCCTTATTCAGTCAAGAACTTTCACTTTTTTATTTAAAGGAAGCCTAGAGTTCATATACACTCAGCTGTGCCACCCAATGCCTCTGCTTGGAACTTTGCTCCGTGTCCCACAGAGCCCAGATTGCCACAAACTAATCAATCATGGGCAGCAATAAGAGCAAAGTGGAGGTAGGTCAGGTATAAACGCCATGAGCTTCCTTCATTTGCTCCTGCTGCCATCCCACACCATAACACTGGCTTCCTTGACTGGCGTCTTCAGATACTGTTCTATTTCTTCTCTCCCTTCCCTCTACCTGTATCAGAAAAGCCACCCATCCCATCCCAGAGGCCAACCTTGCTTTGGGAATTAAACATTCATAACAGCCAAGTCTGCTTTTCCTCTGAAAATACCTTTTGAATACTCAAGGACTGTTACTGTCAGATAAGAGTGACTTTACCTCTCCATAAGCATAGTAGAAGTATTTTACATGTATGTTTATCTCCTTATCTTCAGCAACAACAAAATATTCTTTAAGAACACCTCAAAGGCTGAGGAAAACTCTAGAAGGAAACCACAAGGGGTAGATACCAGTGGAAAGGAAAACAAGGAAGCATGTTCCTGGTACTTATCACAACAGGCATCTGGAAATCAGAAGCCAGCTGAACACTAAGAATTTTCTCAGAAGAGGTGGGGTAGAGATCACATGAACATGGGGCTCTGTTACCAATTGCTCTTTACAGCTGCTATTCCTTTCCCTGCTTCTCACTATCTATTGTAGGAACACTCGTTCCAGACTAGGTTCAAATCCAGCTTTGCCACACAATACCTCCTATGAGATTTGGGGCAGATTATTTAAATTTTGCATGTGGCACATTTAATCAACAGCAGCACCACTCATATCACCATCCCTGTGTCTATTCCTATCCTCCTTTCCCAGGCCCTAAAGGTGTTCCTTGCCCTCTTCTATCAATGGATTAGAGACTGGGGAAGGTTTGTTGCCACTGCCTGACAAATGGAAGGAAAAAAGTTTCCTCCAAAGAAGGAAATCCTACTTACCTACACTCTCCCTAGCTAATACCTTCTCTACTTCCTTTTAAGACTAAGCTATTTTCTCATTTTTCAACTTGCTATAATAACATTTCCACAGATACCACCTTTTAGGGAACCTCTGTGTGTTAATATCACCAACAACTTCCCAACAGATATTAACAATGGACGCCTCTTCCTGATCTTATTTGATTTTTAGCATTAGACACTTCTGCCTTCTTTTTAAAACTCTTAAGTCTCACATAGCAACTCTTTCCTGAGTTCCCTCCTACTTCCGTCACTTTTCCAGTAGTGTTCCTCAGGACTGACTGCCTTCTCCCCATCCCCACCTCAGTTTTGAGTGCTCTAGTTCAGTCCCATTATTTCAGCTACTGCCTACAGTAATGATTACCAAATCATTCAATCTCATGTTCTCTTGTCTGCTCAAGTGCATGCATACTTGTGCACATGTTTGCCTACTCTCTCTCCCTCTCTCTAGCACAGGCCTCTTGCAAGTTCCAGAGATGTTTTCAATAGCCAACTAGATATCTACATAAGCATCCCAAATTCAACATTTCCAAAAGGAGAATTCATTGTGCTTATCCTAAATGCTCTATCTTGATGAATGACATTACCTATCTGAAGTCAGAAATCTTGAAGTCATCCTTGTATGCTTCCTCCCTCCACATGTCTAGCCAAGCCTACCTCCCAAGTATTTCCCAGATGTGTTCTTCATGCCTGTCAGTGACTTGATTCAGGACCTCATAATGATACAAACACAAGGCAGAGAAATTCTGGGAGGGTGGGTTCCCAGCAAGGGCCCTATCCTCAAGCCGAAAAGCTTGATACCACAGCCCAAAGTGAGAACTTATATCCCTGTTTTACTGCTCAAATGTTGCCTTTTCCAAAACCACCCATGGCCCACCTCACCCCCCATCCTGTGACCATAAAAGCCCCAGTCTCAGCTGGCGGAGTGAGGAGAAGTAGCTGGACCTCACAGACTTTGGTTGGACATCACAGAGAAGCGGCTTGACTTCAGAGGGACAGCTTGCCAGTGTAGCTTCAGGGGAGGATTGCCTTCCTACTCCATCCCCTTTTCAACTCCCCATCCCACTGAGAGCCACCTCCATCAGCAATAAAATCCCCCGCATTTACTATCCTTCAAATTCACTCATGCAACCTCATTCCTCCTGGATGCCAGACAAGAACTCAGGTGCCACGAGTGCAAGAGCAAAAGGCTGTCACACTGACCCTCTACTGAGTTGTTAACACTTAAGCCATCTGTGGACGGCAGAGCTAAAAGAGCACTGACTGTAACACTCCCTCTGGGGCTTCAGGGCTCACAGGTACCCCGCTAGATGCTGCCATGGGGCCCCCATGGAGTTCGCTCTTGCCAGCGCCCAAAAGTGCTCGCCCTGGCTCCTGCACTTGCTCACCTGTGTGTTCCCCTTCCCACAATGGGTGGAGTGTAGCAGGTCCAAGTGAGTGGAGTTTGCCCCTGCCGGCACCAAAGCAGCCAGCTAGTGCACTCCAGTTCCCACCCACGAAGGGGTCAGGGAAATATCCTGCTTCAATAACCTCTCACATAAGCTACAACATTAGCCTCTTAATTGCCATTCCAGGCTGCCCTTTCTGATCCATACTCTAGCCCATAAGCATTATCTTTAGAAAACACAAATTGTATGTCACTTTTTCACTTAAAACTCTTCAGTGATGCCACATTATCTACATGCTAAAATCTTAATTCCCTGGTCTGCTAAGACGCTCTACTATCTGCCTTCTGTGTATCTTCATAGCCCCATCTTTTTTCCCAGCTATCATTATAGATTCTGCCATAATCATCTGTGTAAACCAAAAAATAAAATTCTAAGCCCCACCCCCAACCACTGGAATGGACTTCTTCCTAGGATAGGGCACTTTAAAATTTAACCTGAAAGACTGGTTCAAGTCTGATGAGAAACAGGGGTCGGATATGCCTCATTATACCTTTCCAGCATTAATATCAACACAGACCTTTAGTCTGAAAAGAAACATTTACAATCTATTCTCTCTGAGGCCTGCTACCTGGAGGTTTCATCTACATGATAAAACTTGGTCTCTACAACCTCATACCACAACCCAGACATTTCTTCCTATTGATAACTCTTTCAACCAACTGCCAATTAGAAAAATTTTAACTCATTCAGTATGATATTGGTTGTGGGTTTGTCATAAATAGCTCTTATTGAGATACATCCCACTAATACCTAATTTATTGAGAGTTTTTAGCATGAAGGGCTGTTGAATTTTGTCAAAGGCCTTTTCTCCAACTATTGAGATAATCATGTGGCTTTTGTGTTTGGTTCTGTTTGTATGATAGATTACATTTCTGATTTGCATATGTTGAACCAGCCTTGCATCCCAGGGATGAAGACCACTTGATCATGGTGGATAAGCTTTTTGATGTGCTGCTGGATTTGTTTTGCCAGTATTTTATTGAGGATTTCTGCATCGATGTTCATCAGGGATATTAGTCTAAAATTCTCTTTTTTTGCTGTGTCTCTACCATGCTTTGGTATCAGGATGATGCTGGCCTCATAAAATGAGTTAGGGAGGATTCCCTCTTTTTCTATTGATTGGAATAGTTTCAGAAGGAATGGCACCAGCTCCTTTTTGTACCTCTGGTAGAATTCGGCTGTGAATCCATCTGGTCCTGGACTTTTTTTGGTTGGTAGGCTATTAATTATTGCCTCAATTTCACAGTCTGTTATTGGTCTATTCACAGGGATTCAACTTCTTCCTGGTTTAGTCTTGGGAGAGTGTATGTGTCCAGGAATTTATCCATTTCTTCTAGATCTTCTAGTTTATTTGGATAGAAGTGTTTATAGTATTCTCTGACGGTAGTTTGTATTTCTTTGGGATCGGTGGTGATATCCCCTTTGTCATTTTTTATTGCGTCTATTTGATTCTTCTCTCTTTTCTTCTTTATTAGTCTTGCTAGCGGTCTATCAATTTTGTTGATCTTTTCAAAAAACCAACTCCTGGATTCATTGATTTTTTGGAGGGTTTTTTGTGTCTCTATCTCCTTCAGTTCTGCTCTGATCTTAGTTATTTCTTGCCTTCTGCTAGCTTTTGAATGTGTTTGCTCTTGCTTCTCTAGTTCTTTTAATTGTGATGTTAGGGTGTCAATTTTAGATCTTTCCTGCTTTCTCTTGTGGGCATTTAGTGCTATAAATTTCCCTCTACACACTGCTTTAAATGTGTCCCAGAGATTCTGGTATGCTGTGTCTTTGTTCTCATTGGTTTCAGAGAACATCTTTATTTCTGCCTTCATTTCATTATGTACCCAGTACTCAGGAGCAAGTATGTACTCAGGAGCAAGTTGTTCAGTTTCCATGTAATTGAGTGGTTTTGATTGAGTTTCTTAATCCTGAGTTCTAGTTTGATCACACTGTGGTCTGAGAGACAGTTTGTTATAATTTCTGTTCTTTTACATTTGCTGAGGAGTGCTTTACTTCCAACTATGTGGTCAATTTTGGAATAAGTGCGATGTGGTGCTGAGAAGAATGTATATTCTGCTGATTTGGGGTGGAGAGTTCTGTAGATGTCTACTAGGTCTGCTTGGTGCAGAGCTGAGTTCAAGTCCTGGATATCCTTGTTAACTTTCTGCCTCGTGGATCTGTCTAATGTTGACAGTGGGGTGTTAAAGTCTCCCATTATTATTGTGTGGGACTCTAAGTCTCTTTGTAGGTCTCTAAAGACTTGTTTTATGAATCTGGGTGATCCTGTATTGGATGCATATATATTTAGGATAGTTAGCTCTTCTTGTTGAATTGATCCCTTTATCATTATCCCTTTACCTTCTTTGTCTCTTTTGATCTTTGTTTGTTTAAAGTCTGTTTTATCAGAGACTAGTATTGCAACCCCTGCTTTTGTTTGTTTTCCATTTGCTTGGTAGATCTTCCTCCATCCCTTTATTTTGAGCCTATGTTTGTCTCTGCACGTGAGATGGGTCTCCTGAATACAGCACACTGATAGGTCTTGACTCTTTATCCAATTTGCCAGTCTCTGCCTTTTAATTGGAGCATTTAGCCAATTTACATTTAAGGTTAATATTGTTATGTGTGAATTTGATCCTGTCATTATGATGTTAGCTGGTTATTTTGCTCGTTAGTTGATGCAGTTTCTTCCTAGCATCGATGGTCTTTACAATTTGGCAAACTGGAACAATTTGAAAACTGGCACAAGACAGGGATGCCCTCTCTCACTACTCCTATTCAACACAGTGTTGGAAGTTCTGGCCAGGGCAATCAGGCAGGAGAAAGAAATAAAGGGTATTCAATTAGGAAAAGAAGTCAAATTGTCCCTGTTTGCAGATGACATGATTGTATGTTTAGAAAACCCCATTGTCTCAGCCCAAAATCTCCTTAAGCTGATAAGCAATTTCAGTAAAGTCTCAGGATACAAAATTAATGTGCAAAAATCACAAGCATTCTTATACACCAGTAACAGACAAACAGAGAGCCAAATCATGAGTGAACTCCCATTCACAATTGCTTCAAAGAGAATAAAATACCTGGGAATCCAACTTACAAGGGATGTGAAGGACCTCTTCAAGGAGAATTACAAACCACTGCTCAAAGAAATAAAAGAGGACACAAACAAATGGAAGAACATTCCATGCTCATGGATAGGAAGAATCAATATTGTGAAAATGGCCATACTGCCCAAGGTAATTTATAGATTCAATGCCATCCCCATCAAGCTACCAATGACTTTCTTCACAGAATTGGAAAAACCTACACTAAAGTTCATATGGAACCAAAAAAGAGCCCGCATTGCCAAGACAATCCTAAGCCAAAAGAACAAAGCTGGAGGCATCACGCTACCTGACTTCAAACTATACTACAAGGCTACAGTAACCAAAACAGCGTGGCACTGGTACCAAAACAGAGATATAGACCAATGGAACAGAACAGAGCCCTCAGAAATAGCATCACACATCTACAACCATCTGATCTTTGACAAACCTGACAAAAATAAGAAATGGGGAAAGGATTCCCTGTTTAATAAATGGTGCTGGGAAAACTGGCTAGCCATATGTAGAAAGCTGAAACTGGATCCCTTCCTTACACCTTACACAAAAATTAATTCAAGATGGATTAAAGACTTAAATGTCAGACCTAAAACCATAAAATCCCTAGAAAAAAACCTAGGCAATACCATTCAGGACATAGGCATGGGCAATGACTTCATGTCTAACACACCAAAAGTAACAGCAACAAAAGCCAAAATTGAGAAATGGAATCTAATTAAACTAAAAAGCTTCTGCACAGCAAAAGAAACTACCACCAGAGTGGACAGGCAACCTACAGAATGGGAGAAAATTTTTGCAATCTACTCATCTGACAAAGGGCTAATATCCAGAATCTACAAAGAACTTAAACAAATTTACGAGAAAAAATCAAACAACCCCATCAAAAAGCGGGCAAAGGATATGAACAGACACTTCTCAAAAGAAGACATTTATGCAGCCAACAGGCACATGAAAAAATGCTCATCACTGGTCATTAGAGAAATGCAAATCAAAACCACAATGAGATACCATCTCACACCAGTTAGAATGGCAATCATTAAAAAGTCAGGAAACAACAGGTGCTGGAGAGGATGTGGAGAAATAGGAACACTTTTACACTGTTGGTGGGACTGTAAACTAGTTCAACCATTGTGGAAGACAGTGTGGCGATTCCTTAGGGATCTAGAATTAGAAATACCATTTGACCCAGCCATCCCATTACTGGGTATATACCCAAAGGATTATAAATCATGCTGCTATAAAGACACATGCACACGTATGTTTATTGTGGCACTATTCACAATAGCAAAGACTTGGGATCAACCCAAATGTCCATCAATGATAGACTGGATTAAGAAAATGTGGCACGTATACACCATGGAATACTATGCAGTCATAAAAAAGGGTGAGTTCATGTCGTTTGTAGGGACATGGATGAAGCTGGAAACCATCATTCTCAGCAAACTACCACAAGGACAGAAAACCAAACATCACATGTTCTCACTCATAGGTGGGAACTGAACAATGAGGACACCTGGACACAGGGTGGGGAACACCACACTCCAGGGCCTGTCGTGGGGGGAGGGAGGAGGGATAGCATTAGGAGATATACCTAATGTAAATGATGAGTTAATGGGTGCAGCACACCAACATGGCACATGTCTACATATGTAACAAACCTGTACATTGTGCACATGTACCCTAGAACTTAAAGTATAATAATAATAAAAAAAAATTAACTCTATGACCTGGAAGTCCCCCCACCTTCAAGCTGTCCCACCTTTCTGGACCAAACCAACGTATTTCTTAAATGTATTTCATTGCAGTTTCATGTCTCCCTAAAATGTATAAAACCAAGCTGCACCCCAACCACCTTGGGCACATGTTCTCAGGATCTCCTGGGGGCTGTGTCACAGGCCAAGGTCACTCATATTTGGCTCAGAATAAATCTCTTCAAATATTTTACAGAATTTAACTTTTCGTCAACATCTGCTCAGTCTTCCATTCTCACTCTTTCTGCCTTCACAGAGACCGGTTCTCTTTTCAGGAAAGGCCTTCCCTTCCTTGTTGTCAATGGCTAAACTATTACACATTCTTCGAAATTCTGCTCAACTACCAGCTCTGTAAAATTCTAGCAATAAGTTACTCAGGCAAACATAGGACCATGATGTTCACACAGCACACATACTGTATGTATTTATCTCTATTGGCATAGACCTTGTAACCGCTTGTCTTTATTTACATATATCTATCTGTCCCACCACACTGTGAGTTCCCTTAGGAGAAGGAACTATGTTAAGTTCCACTGTTACCTCTCAAATACCTGGTCTAGGGCCTACCATATAATGTGCATCCAATAAATGTTTGCTGAATTAATGACTTTTTAAAATTCAAGTTTTGTCTCTGATCTTATATTATCATAGAAACAATTCAGGGTGTTTATGCATTAAATTGACTACTATAGCTTGATCGTAACATTTTACCATTTTCTTGGCAAAAGTAAGCTTCAAATACTCATCAACCAACTTAATTTCTAGAATATATTCAAAACGGAAGGAAGAACTGCAAATTTAGGTACCACTTCATACTCACTAGGATGGCTATAATAAAAAAGAGGACAAATAACAACTGTTGGCAAGGATGTGGAGAAATCAGGACCCTTGTACACTGCTAGTGAGAATGTAAAGTGGTGCAGCTGCTGTGAACAACAGTTTAGCAGCCAGGCGTAGTGGCTCACGCCTGTAATCCCAGCACTTTGGGAGGCCAAGGCAGGCAGATCACCTGAGGTCAGAAGTTCGAGACCAGCCTGGCCAACAGAAATCCCGTCTCTACTAAAAACACAAAAATCAGCCAGGCGTGGTGGCACACACCTGTAGTCCCAACTATTCGGGAGCCTGAGGCATGACAATTGCTTAAACCCAGGAAGCGGAGGTTGCAGTGAGCCAAGATTGCACCACTGCACTCCAGCCTGGGTGACAGAGCGAAACTCCGTCTCAAGAAGAAAAAAAAAAAAACAGTTTGGCAGTTCTTCAAAAAAGTTAAATTACCATATGACCCACCAATTCCACTCCTAGGTACAGATCCCAAAGAACTGAAAAACGTACTCATGTATACACACACACACACACACATATATACATACATATATATACATATACACACACACATACATACATATATACACACATATATTCACACATATACATACATATATACACACACATATACATATACATACATACACACATATATATTCACACATATACATATATATACACACATATACATATACATACATATACACACACACATACCCGTGTTCATAGCAGCACTATTCACGGTAGCCAAAAGGTGGAAAAGGCCTAGATGTCCATCATCGGAGAAATGGATAAGCAAACTGTGACATATCCATACAAAGGAATAGTATTCGGTCATAAAAAGGAATGAAGTACTAATATATGCTACAACATGTATAAACCTTGAAGGCATTATGCTAAGTGAAAGACACAAAAGGTCACACCTTGTATGATTCCATTTACACAAACTATTAATATCTAGAATAGGTAAATCCATTGAGACAGAATATAGATTGGTGATTAACAAGGGCAAGGGGGAGAAAGAAATGGGGAGCAACAGTTTAATGGGTACAGGGTTTCCTTTTAAGGTGATAAAAATGTTTCAGAATAAAATGGAGGTGATGGTAGCACAACATAGTGAATGTACTAAATGCCCTTGAATTGTTCGTTTTAAAATGGCTAAATTTGTGTTATGTGAATTTCACTGCAAAAAAACAAAACAAAACCAAAAAAAACCTTAGGATAAAAACAAGGAAGAAAATTTGTTTCTGTTTTTGTTTGAGACAGGGTTCTCACTCTGTCACCCAGGCTGGAGTGCAGGGGTGTGATCATGGCTCACTGCAGCCTCGATTTCCTAGGCTCAAGAGATCCTCCCACTTCAGCCTCTCAAGTAGCTGGGACTACAGGCATGCACCACCACACCCGGCTAATTTTTTTATTTTTTGAAGAGACAGAGTTTCACCATGTTGCCCAGGCTGGTCTCAACCTCCTGGCCTCAAGCAATCCACCCACCTCGGCCTCCCAAAGTGCTGGGATTATAGGTATGAGCCACCATGCCAGGTCAGGAAGGAAATCTGCATACCTCAAATGTGCCGGAGACTCAGAATATAGTATTAAAATTTGTCTTTACAACTTTGTGAAGCAAGTATTATCTCTATTTTAAATATGAATAAACAGAGGCTCAGCAAGATAAGTAACCACCCAACCCAGTATCACACATTAGTCTAGAAGTGGTAGAACTAGGATTCAAATTCAGAACTGTCTTACCCAAAAGCTCATGCTCTTTGTTTAAACTGGGTACTATTTTTAATTAATGAGGAGGAAAATGAAAAGAGATCTTTTAATCAAAATATTTTCTTCTATAAACACAATACAGAATTAAATATTTTGGTTAAATATGTTTTTCAGGTTCAAATTTGAGGGAGCTTACATAGAAACCACAAAAAAAAAATTTAAGTAGCACAGAAAATAAGTATCAATATGCCCTTCCTTAATAATCCAGTGTTGAGGGGAGAGAAGATGGCCAACTAGACAGCAGAAAATGCCGTTCCCACCGAGAGAGACCAAATTACCTGGGTGTGGTAGCTCACACCTGTAATCCAGGTTAAAGTGCGGATGGGTATTAACCTAACTACCTACAGCTATTACTGTCAAGTGCCATCTACTGGATCACAGCACAAACTACAAAACCAAAAATCATTGGGCTAATATACCTACAAATCAAATGTAAGAATTCACCTACACATAAAGATTCTGCACAGGTCACTGGCCCCCTGAAAGCATCCAGAAATGAAGCCAATGGACTATACTCAACTTACACCATAGTTAAAGGAACACCAACCCTCCTAGATGAGAAAGAATCAGCACAATAACTTTGGCAATTCAAAAAGCCAGAGTGTCCTCTTTACCTCCAAAAGAGTCTACTAGCTCCCCAGCAATGGTTCTTAATCAGTCTGAAATGACAGACACAGAATTCAGAATCTGATATGGAAGGAAGCTCATCAAGACTCAAGAGAAAGCTGAAACCCAATCCAAAAAATCCAGTAAAACAATGTGAGAGGTGAAAGACAAAATAGCCATTTTAAGAAAGAACCAAACTGAACTTCTAGAACTGAAAAACTCACTACAAGAATGACAAAGACAAGACCTAACCATCTGTTGTCCTCAAGAGACCCATCTTATATGTAACAACACACATAGGCTCAAAGTAAAAGAATGGAGATCTATCACATACTAGAACATATTCCAGTTCTTTGAATCAACTCAGGCAAAAAGAAAGAAAAAATGATTTTAAAAACGAACAAAACCTCTGAGAAATATGGGATTATGCAAAGAGACCAAATCTATGACTCACTGGCATTTCTGAGAGAGGAGAATAAGCAACTTGGAAAATATATTTGATGATACGGTCCATGAAAATTTCCCTAATCTCACTAAAGAGGTTGACATGCAAACAGAAGAAATACAAAGAACACCAGCTAGATGGTCAAGACAATCATCCCCAAAGCAGGTAGTTATGATTCACCAAGGTCAATGCAAAAGAAAAAAATTTACAGGCAGCCAGAAATAAGGGTCAAGTCATGTACAGAGGAAATCCCATCAGACTATCAGTAGACCACTCAGCAGAAATCTTACAAGCCACAAGATATTGGGAGCCTATTTTCAGTGTCCTTAAAGAAAAGAAATTCCAACCAAGAATCTCATACCCCACCAAACGAAGCTTCATACATGAGGGAGAAATAAAATCCTTGTCAGACAAGCAAATGCTGAGAGAATGCATTTCAACTAGACCAGCCTTACAACAGATTCTTAAGGGAGTGGGAAACATGAAATTGAAAGAATGACACCTGCTACCACAAAAACCCATTTAAGCACACAGCCCACAGGCACTATAAAGCAAGTATGCAATTAAGTCTACATAACAACCAGCTAACAACACAATGACAGGATCAAAATCATACATTAACCTTGAATGTAAATGGGCTAAACACTCCACTTAAAAGACACAGAATGACAAACTGAATACAAAAACAAGACCTAACCATCTGTTGTCCTCAAGAGACCCATCTTATATGTAACAACACACATAGGCTCAAAGTAAAAGAATGGAGATCTATCACACAAACAGAAAACAAAAAAGAACAGGAGTCACTATTCTTATATCAGATAAAATAGTCTTTAAATCAATAAAAAATAAGATAATGAAGATAATTATATAATGATAAAGGGTACAATCCAACAAGAAGTCTTAACTATCCTAAATATATACGCACCCAACATTGGAGCACCCAGATTCATAAAACAAGTTCTTCCTGGCCTATGAAAAGACTTAGACAACCACACAATAATACTGAGAGACTTCAACACCTCACTGACAGTGTTAGATCATTGAAGCAGAAAACTAATAAAGAAATTCTAGACTTAAACTCAACACTTGACAAACTAGACCTAAAAGACATCTACAGAACACTCCACCCAACAACCACAGAATATATACTCTTCTCATCTGCACACAGAACATATTCTAAAATCGACCACATGCTCAGTCATAAAGCGAGTCTCGATAAAACTAAAAAAAAAAACTGAAATCATACCAAGCGCACTCTTGGGCCACAGTGCAATAAAAACAGAAATCACTACCAACATCTCTCAAAACTACATAAATACATGGAAATTAAACAACTTGCTCCTGAATAACTCCTGGGTGAACACCAAAATTAAGGCTGAAATCAAAACATTCTTTAAAACTAATAAAAATAGGGAAACAACTTACCAAAATCTCTGGGATGCAGTTAAAACAGTGTTAAAAGGAAAGTTGATGATGCCTTCATCAACAAGTTACAAAGATCTCAAATTAAAAATCTAACTTTGGGCCAAGCACGGTGGCTCTCGCCTGTAGTCCCAGCACTTTGGGAGGCCAAGGCAGGTGGATTGCCTGAGGTCAGAAGCTCGAGACCAGCCTGGCCAACATGGCGAAACCCCATCTCTACTAGAAATACAAAAATTAGCTGGGCATGGTGGCAGGTGCCTGTAATCCCAGCTACTCGGGAGGCTGAGGCATAAGAATCACTTGAACCTGGGAGGCGGAGGTTGCAGTGAGCCGAGATCGCACCACTGCATTCCAGCCTGGGGGGAAGAGCGAGGCTGTCTCAAAAAAAAAAAAAAAAAAAAAAAAAAAAAATCTAACTTTGCACCTAAAGGAACTTGGGGGAAAAAAAAAAACCCAAAGCTAGCAGAAAAAAGAAATAACTAAAATTAAAGGCGAATTTAATAAAAGTGAGATGCAGGCTGGGTGCTGTGGCTCACGCCTGTAATCCCAACACTTTGGGAAGCTGAGGTGGGTGGACCACCTGAGGTCAGGAGTTCGAGACCAGCCCGACCAACATGGAGAAACCTCATCTCTACGAAAAATACAAAATTAGCTGGGTGTGGTGGCGTGCACCTGTAATCCCAGCTACTTGGGAGGCTGGGACAGGAGAATCACTTGAATCCAGGAGGCAGAGGTTGCAGTGAGCTGAGATCATGCCATTGCACTCCAGCCTGGGCAACAAGAGTGAAACTCCATCTTAAAAAAAAAAAAAAAAAAAAAACTGAGATGCAAAAATCTATACAAAAGATCAAGGAAACCAAGAGTTTGTTCCTTACAAAAATAAACATGATTGATAGACCACTAGCTAGGTTAACAAAGAAAAAAAAGAGAGAAAATAGAAATAAGTACAATCAGAAATGATGAGGATGACATTACAATTAATCCCACAGAAATATAAAAGATCCTCAGAGAATACTATGAACAACTCTATGCAAGGCCAGGTGTGGTGGCTCACACTGGTAATCCCAGCACTTTGGGAGGCCAAGGTGAGCAGATTGCTTGAATCCAGGAGTTCAAGACCAGCCGGGGCAACATGGTAAAACCCTGTCTCTATTAACAATACAAAAATTAGCCAAGCATAGTAGCACACACCTGTAATTCCAGCTACTCGTGGGGCTGAGGCGGGAGGATCACTTGAGCCCAGGAAGTTGAGATTACAGTAAGCCAAGATCACACCATTGCACTCCGGCCTGGGTGACAAAGTGAGACCCTATCTCAAACAAACAAACAAAACCAACAAAACTCTACACACACAAATTGGAAAATCTAGAGGAAATGGATAAATTCCTGGGAACAAACAATCGCCCAAGATTGAATCAGGAAGAGATTGGAACCCTGACTAGACCAATATCATGCTCTGAAATTGAATCAGTAATAAAAAACCCGCCAACCAAAAGAAGCCCTGGAACAAATGAATTCACAGCCAAATTCCATCAGACATACAAAGAAGAGCTGGTACCAATCCTACTGAAACTATTCCAAAAACCTGAGGAGGAAGGACTCCTCCTTAACTCATTCTATGAAGCTGGCATCATTAGCCTAACCAAAACCTGGCAGAGACATGACAAAGGAAAAAAACAAACAAACAAACAAAAAAACTTCAGGCCAGTATCCCTGATGAACATAGAGGCAAATATCCTCAACAAAATACTAGCAAACTGAATCCAGCAGCACATCAAAAAGTTAATTCACCACGATCAAGCAGGCTTTATTCCTGGGATGCAAGGTTGGTTCAACATACACAAATCAATAAATGTGATCCAACACACAAACAGAATTAAAAGCAAAAAACACATAATCATCTCAATAGATGCAGAAGAAGCTTTCAATAAAATCCAACATCTCTTCACAATAAAAACCCTCAATAGACAGGGCATCAAACAAACATACCTCAAAATAATAAGAGCCATCTATGACAAACCCACAGTCAACATCATACTAAATGGGCAAAAGCTGGAACCATTCCCCTTGAGAACTGGAACAAGCCAAGGATGCCCACTCTCACCACTTCTATTCAACATAGTACTGGAAGTTCTAGCCAGAACAGTCAGAAATAAAAAGCATCCAAACAGGAAAAGAAAAAGTCAAACTATCTCTCTTCAGTGATGGTATGTTCTATACCTAGGAAACCCTGATGACTGCCAAAAGGCTAGTAGAACTGATACATTATTTTAGCAAGGTTTCAGGATACAAAAGTCAATGCGGAAAAATCAGTAACATTTCTACATACCAATAATATCCAGCCTTAGAGTCAAATCAAGAACACAATCCCATTTACAACAGCCACAAAGAAAATGAAATATCTAGATACAGGTAACCAAGAAGGTGAAAGATCTCTATAAGGAGAACTACAAAACACTGCAGAAAGAATTAGAGATCACACAAATAGATGAGAAAATATCCCATACTCATGGACTGGAAGACTCGGTATCATTAAAACAGCCATATTGTGTAAGGCAATTTAGAGATTCAACACTATTGCTAACAAACTATTAAAGTCATTCTTCACAAGATTAGAAAAAAACTATTCTAAAATTCATACGGAACCAAAGGAGAGCCCAAATAACCAAAGCAATCCTACACAAAAAAGAACAAAGCCAGAGGTATCAAACTACCCAACTTTAAACTATACTATAAGCATGGTACTGGTACAAAAACAGACAGACCAATAGAACAGAACAGAAAATCCAGAAATAAAGCCATATACCTACAACCACCTGATCTTGTACAAGACCAACAAAAACAAACAATGGAGAAAGGACTCCCTAATTCAATAAATGGTGCTGCGACAAGTGACTAGCCATATGCAGAAGAATGGAACTAAACCCTTACCTTTCACCATACACAAAAATTAACTCAAGATGGATTAAAGATTCAAATGTAAGACTTCAAACTATAAAAATCCTAGAAAAAACCTAACAAATACCCTCTCAACATTGGCCTTAGCAAAGAATTTTTAGCTAAGTCCTCAGGAGCATGTGCAACAAAATTGACAAGTGGAAGCTAATTAAACAAAGGAGCTTCTGTACAGCCAAAGAAACCATCAGCAGAATAAACAGACAACCTACAGAACGGGAGAAAATATTCACAAAGTACACATCCAACAAAGGTCTAATATCCAGAATCTGTAAGAGACTTAAATCAACAAGCAAAAAATAACCCCATTTAAAAATGGACACAGAACATGAACAGACACTTCTCAAAAGACATACACATGGCCAACAAACATGAAAAAATGCTCATCATCACTAATCATCAGAGAAATGCAAATCAAAACCACAATGACATACCATCTCACACCAGTCAGAATGGCTATTATTTTAAAATAAGTCAAAAAACAACAGATGTGGCTGGGCGCGGTGGCTCACGCCTATAATCCCAGCACTTTGGGAGGCCAAGGCGGGTGGATCACCCGAGCTCAGGAGCTCGAGACCAGCCTGACCGACATGGAAAAACCCCGTCTCTACTAAAAATACAAAATTAGCTGCGCACAGTGGCGCATGCCTGTAATCCCAGCTACTCAGGAGGCTGAAGCAGGAGAATCGCTTGAACCTGGGAGGTGGAGGTTGCGGTGGGCCGAGATTGTGCCATTGCACTCCAGCCTGGGCAACAAGAGCGCAACTCCACTTCAAAAAAAAAAAAAACAGATGTTGGCAAGGCTGTAGAGAAAAGGGACACTTATACATTGTTGGTGGGGACATAAATTAGTTCAGCCACTGTGGAAAACAGTTTGGAGATTCCTCAAAGAACTCAGAACTACCATTAAGTCCAGCAATCACATTACTGAGTGTATACCCAAAGGAAAACAGATTATTATACCAAAAAGACACATGCACTCATATGTTCATTGCTGCACTATACACAATAGCAAAGACATGGAATCAATTTAGGTGGCCATCAATAGTAGACTAGATAAAGAAAATGTGGTACATATATGCCATGGAATACTAGATAGCCATAAAAAAGAATGGAATTATATCCTTTGCAGCAACATAGATGGAGCTGGAGGCCATAATCCTAAGCAAATAAGCACAAGAACAGAAAATCAAATATCGCATGTCCTCACTTATAGGTGAGAGCTAAACACTGAGCACACATGGACATAAACATGAGAACAATAGACACAGAAGACTACTGGGCGGCGGGGGCGGGGGAGGAGAGGTTGAAAAACTAATTATTGGGTACTATGCTCACTACCTGGCTGCAATATACCCATGTAACAATCCTGTACATGTACCCTCTGTATCTAAAATAAAAGCTGAAACCTAAAAATAGTAAGTCGATGTTTAGGTGTTTTAGTTTTTTCTTTTTTCCTCAAAGCAATTGAGTTTTTTCAATTCTCTTGACTAAATATACCTTTAAGAAAAACTATTGCAACAAATATTGGCGGAGTACCTTCTGACAGTCTTCCTTGACAATTTAAATTTTCCTGTGGAATTTCTCTAATTCAAATATTTACAATCGGACCACATTTTAAGTCTGTTAAACTACTAGAATAACAGAGTAAAAATACCTAAGTAGATGAGACCAAATCAATACAATTCTGTGTATATAGAATAGAATACAACATATGTTTTTTAAAACATGTCCTCAATTGGTCTCAATGACTACTGGCAATTAAAATTTGATTTTTTAATTAAAATATCCTAGTCCTTATATACCAAAATATTAGCAGTGATAATCTCCAGATGGCAAGAATATATGTAGTTTTCAGATTTTCCTCTTATCACTTATTTTCTAAATGTTCTATAATAAATATCAATTTTGTCATTAAAAATACAAAATGCCCCAACAAAAATAAACAACTTAGCCATTTCTTTGAGTAACAATAGAACGAGCCATTCTAAATATGCAGATGTCTCTAAAGAAAATGATTTAACATTAGCATTATAATATTCTATTTAGATAAACAGCTATATAATTTTTAGCCTAGCCTATGTGAATCTACTAAAAATAACATTAGAAATACCCACGCAGGCTCACTGCATACCAGCAGTGACCTTTAGAATCCTCACAAATAAAACACAATAATCTGCAACTCAGTCTCCAGCAATTTCAGAATTAAATAGATCACCTCAGTACTACAGGCAGTAACCGTTCAAACTGACTCAGCAGAACATAATGGTAAAAGCATTTCTATTGCCCAAGTAGTTGAACGTCAGAAACACACAGTGTCTACCTCCCTGCATAGTAACAGGGCATCTTCTGTTCTAGTCAGACATCCCTCCCACACCTCAACCTTGCCTCCCACAGGTTAACACTCTTCCTTGTATCATCACTTAAAGACTTCTCTGAGATACTACTTTTTCATTCTTTCTCCCACTTTCCTACTGTGCCCAAAACAAGCACAAAACGCCCTTTTGTTCCCCTCCCTTCATTTTCAAAGGTTTGTTTTGCAACTGATCACCACAAGGAAAAGGGATGAAGTTACAAAGGAAAACACAGTCTTTAATTTTCAGTGGTAGCTGTTCCAGTTTTTATAAAAATTGTACCTGCCTTTTCATATTTTAACCCTTGTTGGACCTTGCACCAATTTCCCTATTTTAACCAGAGGGTTCTCTTCATTTACCAAGCAGAGATGGATGACATGTCCAGAGTTCAACAGCAAAAACAAGCCCAGAATCTGCTGCCTTAGCTCCTTCACCATCCTTCCTGAGTCTCCTTGATGGTCCATGTAGGTTTCCCTCTCAACACCAAAGAATCATAGTTTTACAGTATAAAAAATTACATGTTTAACACATATAATAAAAAGCAATTCCAACACAAAAAGAAAGAAATCACTCACTCAGAAAAGCAAGGATTTCATTTAAATTAGATTGCTTTGGGGGTCTGGCAGAACTTCTCATTAGGAAGCGCTGTTAGGTCTTTTCCGGCAGCTTTTAAAAATTAGGTCTGGGTAACTAAACCAAAACCAAATATATTGATAGGATCTATAGTTTTGATTCACTCCCTCCTCCCCCATTTCAAAATAGGGCTTGGGGACCTAAGATAAACAGATTAAAGAAGGAAGAAGAAACACTTCATATGCCTTATAAAACATTATACCTTAATCTGCATAGAAAACTCTATCTTAAGGTTACTGGCAACTTGCAATGTTACTGGGAAAAATTTCCCAAACACAACGAGACATTATAGGATAGCTCTTTAACCTGTATCTTGTTTAAGACACAAAAGTCCAGCTAAAGTTGTTCTCTACCTCCATACCTAAGTGACAATGCCATTTTAAGTTGGCATATATGCTAAATTAAAATAAGACAATCTAATTTAGTAAAATTTATATCGTTTCCCTGCCCTGTTATATAATTATATCCCCATAAGTATTCAGACTAGAAAGAAAATCATAAAAATGCAAGAACAAGCTAGAAATCACAATTAGAATTTAGAAAGGCTCTAAGAATCTTGTTTTTAAAACATGTTTGTTTTCTACTTGCCAATCAACCACTGACACTATTTGTAAACTACTCCCCCTTTCAGCCTCATGGGGGATGCTTCTCATGAAGACTATTTTATTTCACAATTGCTACTCACATGTGCTTACTTCAAAAGAACCCAAGATTTTGGTCACAATGACATTATTAAAAATATGATAATCTCCATAGCTTTTAATATTTTCAGAAGAAAGTTCACACAAAAAGAAGCAACTTCAGTTCTTTTAGGTCAATTCATAATTCATCTAGCAACATGAGCTTTTAAAAGTCACTCAATTTTTAAACCATAGGTACCTTGTTTCTTCCTAATTTATTTATTGAGTAACTTCCATTATGCTATTGTTTAAAAAAAAATCTTGGTTGTCACTGCTACAATTTCCAAAAAACACATCAAACATATTAATATATTTAATTAGTAAAATGTTATTCACATTTCTGTATCATAAAAAAACTTTTAATAAATCTCAGGTAATACCAGTAAAAAAGCATTTACTGTCATATCCCTAAAAACTATTTTTAATAAAACAACAACAGTGTCATTACAAACTGGTGATTTAAATGATCAAACTTGACTTACAATAGGACTATTCTTTTTAAAAAGAAAAAAAAATTTTTATGGTAGAAATAACCAAAGACTTACTTTTCCCTGTACTATAGAAGTGACTATTCAAATAATAGTGCCAACAATTTCAATAAGTAATATTTAGAATCAAACAGAGGACGTCTTTGAGATAACCAAAATTACCAAGATATTTAGTATACAAAAGCTAACAAAGCAGACAATGAATTTCTTTAACCACACTTCAATTACAATATAAAAAAACTTTTGCAGTAATTCCTACCTTTATCAATATTCCAGAGAAACAAGTTGCTGCTGTTTTTACCATTAAGGTGATTTAGGTTCCAAATGATAAGATAGCCTTGCTCCTTACCAGGAATAAAATTGCCTTTCTGGAGAAAGCAAGTCAACAACAAAGCCCATGTTGCCTGAGCAAGCCTGAATTTCTAGCAAATGGGGATGAAGCTATTTGCATTTGTTGGTTTAAGGGGGGAGGAGTGGGAGGAGGGGACTAAGGGGACTGCTAAAGTAATTCGCATAATACATATTGTCTGTGGACTGTAGAGACAGTGATCATCAGTCACCTGCTCAAACTTTCTTCACTCCTGCCTTCAGAGAAGAACCAAAGGTCCTTCCAAAGGTTACCCTGGGTCAGAGAAACTGGAAAGAAATGAGAAGACACACAAAATCTAACTGCTAACCCATTGCATCTATAGATAAAGCTATCCCTACCTGATCACATGTCCTAAAAACCAAGACATTTTAATAGTCTTAAGAGAACTTACTAAAATATATCATAGAACAGAAGCAAGAAAGAAAAATCTCCAGACTCTGCTTGCAATTGTTGCAGTATTTAGCTGGAATACTTAAAACAGAAAAAGGAAAATTTTTTTCCAAGATACTTCTTTGCATCATAATAGCCATCTCATTTGCACAAGCAAAACATTTGTTCCAAGCTGTTCATATGAAAAAGAAAGTATCAGCTGTATTAAATTTCATAGCTTTTGAGTCATTTAGGTTGACAGCATTTCTAACCATTTCATTTATACCAAACAAGAGTACTGAGTATATTAGTCTGTATTTTATTATAAATTACATTAAGGGCAAAAATCTACGTAAATAATCGTGTTTATTCAGAAGCCTTCTAGTGGGACTGACAAACCTCGAACTTTTTACAACCTTAGTTATATGCACCTCTGCCACTTCTGACCTACTGTTACACAGAAAAATGAAAAGTGCTGCTTTATGTGGCTTTAACTGAACATACACAGTCCTACAAAAACAGGGGGAAAGTTGGCGAATACATGCATTAAAAGCTATAAAATCTTAATTTTAAAATTTAGAGAGATGAAACACAAGCTACAGAAACCACATACTCCTCTCTGCACATACCTGAACAAAGAGCAAAAAGCAGCCACAATTTCTAGTTTTGTTTTCTTAAAAATGAGAATGGGGTGGGAGTGTGGAAAGTAGTAGACCTATTTCTTGTTTGCTCAACGAAAAATTTCCCAAAAGACAAACTTTAAAACAGTTAAGAAGGAAAACATTAGAGTTTTTCAAAATAGAAAAAAAAAAAAAACTACTAAAGTGACCAGTTACATTTTTTTTTAAAGATCAAACGTTTAGATTTTTAAAACCCACTCCCTTAAAGTTTTAATTAAGAAAAAACTAAACCACACACATACTTGCCCATAAAATAAACCAGCATTCAAAGAAGCAGCTAACACTCCCCAAAATAATTAATTACCTTTAAGGTCTATTTAAGTAAGTTGTGAAGGAAATGCAATGTTACCATTGAGTTCCAATTCTAAATTAAGCTGTTTCCGTGAGATGTAGGGGGACAGAAGACCCAATAAACAGAAAGGTTTTATCAAGAAAACATTTAAGATGGTCACTGGAAGCCTACAGTGCCACAGGACAGGAATGCTTGGCTACACCTTCCTGATTCTAGGTTTTCCCCTCCTCCACGGTTCCCTTTGGACCAGAAGAATTCCTCTATACCCTTGGGATCCTGCAACCTTATACTCGGCATCTGGAAGTTTGCTGCTTGCCCTCCTTCCTAGTCTGTAAGGTCACAATTGCTTAAAGAATTAGGCTACAAGATGACACTTCAGACCAGAGTAGGTCATTAAGTTACAATCAATGATACATAAATCTGAAGCTAAAGTTAAAAACTTTGAACATCCCATAATAATGAAAACAATACTGGGGGCAAACTTTTAAAAGAATCTTCTACTTCTTAGTTTTTCAAAAGACTAATAATCTGTATTTATTTATTATATTAATAAATAAAATTATAGAGACAAAATAGTAATGGGTTTACAAACTTTCCCCAAAAAAGACAGGAAAAATAAAAGATTTTTTAAAAAAATTTTCACATAGCCTTCAAAACAGGGTAGTCCTAGTTTTGATTCTAAGTTGCTGGATTATCCTGTCTTGCTCTTTCATGTATTAAATATTTGGACTTTAATGAAATGACTGGCTATAAACTCCTATAAGTATATATGCACTGGAGACACGGGGATGGCAATATAGGGAAAAAATGGTAGCTTACAGGGAATTCCTAAATTTCTATCATTTTTTAGAGAGAACTAAAATATAAGATACAGAAAAGCGGGGAGCAAGATGAAAACAGAAAACGGCAAGATCAAATAAACTTGCAAGAAGAAAATCTACAATGGGCCTCGTTTTCATTTACGTGATTCAGCCTTCTTCTGCAAGTTGCCAAGGACACAGCAGCACATATGTTCCTTTCCTCTTTCTCACCAGACACTCTGCACGGGTCTCATGAGTAAATCTGATGAGCTGTGACAGCACCAACCAGAAGCTAAGGGCTTTGAAAGATTGTAGGGTCATAACAAGAGCTAAGAAAAGAAAACCTAAATAAACAAGAGGGAAAAAGCCATACAGCTTGCTGACTTTTCTATCCAAGTAAGTTTCTCAGTGATTTTTTTCTACCATTAATAAGCCTAATGCAAATTTTTGCTGTTTCTGATCACAGAAGTATTTACACAGTTTTTAAAAATTGTTAGAAAAAGTTTTAAAGTAAATTAAACTTTATTACTATCCTTGAAAAGGAAACCAGTAAAGCTTAAATAAACATTTATTTATGTAAAGTCATATCAAGGAGCATTCATAGATGCCTCGTTACATTTTTAAAGAAACTATGCAACTGTATTTCTTTAGTTATTAATTATAAGGTTTTAAATGCTACAACCCTTAAAATATTTTGGGAAAGCTGTTATATAAAGGTTGAGAGCAAACATTTCCAGTGTTTTTCAGAAATATTCAAAGTATTGTCATTTGAATGATGTGTTTAAAAAGAAAAATTCTAAATAAAAATAGATTTTTTTAATTTATGAAATTCAATTAATTTAATATTATGTGTGCCTTTTGAAATTATTTAACTCTAAGGCATTTAAAGTATTTAATATTCAAGTCAATAAATAATATTTCTCTAAGTTAAAAAAACTTTAACATTAAAAAGCAAACTCCTGGAAAAAATTTTTTACTTTTATGACACAGGGTTGATATGAGCAATAAATGAAGCACTCAAATCAGTTAAAAAAAAAGCATGCTAAGAGAAAAATGGGAAAACGTGATTAGCAGGCAAACTATAAAGGAATATTAATGACCAAAAAACATGGAAAGAAAAAGATTCAATCTCACTAGTAATCTAAGAAATGAAATTTTGAAAAACAAATATTTTTTTAGTTAGCAAAAAATAACAAGAAAAATAATTCCCAAGGTTGGCCAGAGTAGTAAAAAAACACTTCTGAGGTTGGCGGAAATGGGTATACCTTTCTAAAAGACCACTTGTCAGCCTTAAAAACATACCCCTTAACCTAGCAAAGTTATCTATGGAAACAGAGAGGTATACAAAGATATATACATAAAAGTATTCATCATATCATCTAGTTTAATAACAAATCTGGAAATATTCTAAATGCTTAACAAAACAGAGATTAGGTTAAGTAAATTATGGAACAGCCATACAATGGAATGCAGTGCACACATAAAATTCAATTTACAGAGATATTTTACATGGGAATACAGTCACAACAGATTATGGAAAAAATAGGCAAGAAATAATATACACAATAACCCCTTTTCAAACTAAAATTGTCATTTTATTTACTTTAAAGCACAAATGCTATATACAAATATATTCTTTTTTTTTAAGCCACAGATAAAAGCAAGTTCCCATTACTACTTCCTTTACCATTCAACATCCTTTGCAGAAATAACCAGTATTACAGATCTGATATATAGCCTTCCAGATTTTTTTTACATATTTACACACATATTTCTAAAGGTACATATAGAAATACATATTTATTTTGTTTTGACATAACAGTATTACACTGTATATATTTGAGGGGACTTACTTTTTTCACTTAGTATATCTTAGAGAGCTTTCCTTAGTATAAGTAGAAACACTCTCATTCTAAATTATTCTATAATTATTCTAAAGAACTATACCATAACTTATTTCAACATTTCTCCACTGATTTGAACATGTATGTGTGTGTTTTCTAAAGTTACATGTGTAATGTAAGAGAAAAGAAAAGTAGAATGAAGCCAAATACCACACTGCTTGCCATAGTTGTATCCAAAAGCTTTTCCCAATATTTTACTTTGAGCATTTACTTTTTCTATTAGAAGAAAATTGTTACATTAAAAATTAGAATGAAAAATAATTAGAAAAATATTTTGCTTTCAAGAATATACATATTATATCTAAAAAACCATATTTTTATTTTACAGCTGACATCTAAATAAATGGTGTATTGCCTAAATGTTTTCCCTACGCAAAAAGAGTATTTCACTTTGTCTAAGTACAGTACTAACTACTATTAACCTATCCATAATTAATAAGCGATGCCTGAAAAAAAGCAAAATGAATCACACATGCATTATCTTTGGGTGAACGCCAACTACAAGTTTTTAACCATACTTTCCCCAGAATCCCAAAGTTCTTCCAGGGACTTCTGGAAATATTTATAAAACAGATTGTGGCAGCAGTGGGCACACATTTGTTTCTACTCTTAACTGCTTCCAAATTCTACTTTAACATGGTTTGAACTATTTGTACTCAATATTCAAAAGGCTATCAAGAAAACTGCTTTACAACCTTGAATTACTTGTGCCATCTGAAATCCTTAATTTCTCACCATGAAAGTGAACAGTGTGTTTTTTTTATTTATTTTTTATTATTATTATACTTTAAGTTCTAGGGTACACGTGCACAACGTGCAGGTTTGTTACATATGTATACTTGTGCCATGTTGGTGTGCTGCACCCATCAACTCGTCAGCACCCATCAACTCGTCATTTACATCAGGTATAACTCCCAATGCAATTCCTCCCCCCTCCCCCCTCCCCATGATAGGCCCCGGTGTGTGATGTTCCCCTTCCCGAGTCCAAGTGATCTCACTGGTGAACAGTGTATTTATATATGCATGGTTTTGCCAAGACATCAAGATTCGACAAAACCTACAAACAGAACTACCAAGGTAACACTGTAAAACACCAAAGATGACATGAAAAGATTAAAGTAGCTAGATTTTAAAATGACAGATTACAGTCAGAGGAGAAATACTGACAGCTATATTTTCAACAGCAATAATGGAAACCAAAAGTCAAAAGAATGTCTTCATTGTGCTGAAGGACAATGGCTGTCAACCTGGTATTTTACCATCACAGAAAGTGTCTTTTGAGGACAAAGCTGAAATAATGACATATTCAAATGAACAGAAACCAAGACAGAATGCAACTAGCAGACCTTCAGTAAAGGAAATTCTGAAGGATCTACCTCAGAAAGAAGAAAAGTAATCCCAGATGAAAGGTTTGAGACATCAAGAATAAAGAGCAAAGAACATGCTAAATATGTGGGTAAATCTCAACAAACATTGACTATGTAAGTAATAATAGTAACAGCCCATGAGATTTTTTTAAGATACAATTGAAACATGCAATAGGTAAATCACTTCAAGATGGCTGACTGGAGGCTTCCAATATTCCTCTCCTCCAGAAAGAAGAACCAAAATATTAAGCATATAATCTTCAAACTGAGCATCTAAGAAGGAACACTGGAATCTAACAAGAAGTAAGAGGAAACACCTGAGGCATGAAAAGAGAGGGACGCAAGACGGCCAGTTTGGTCAAGACTGGCTGAGAGCCCGAAGAGGATCTTCAGTGAGGAGAAAGGGTAAGTGAGAGATCCCCAGTGGCCAATATTCCCACCATGGACTCCGCCAGCCCTAGCCACAGAAAAACCCATCACAGGCCCTGAGAACAGCTTAAGGACCTGCTTAGAGATCACGCAACATCATTGCTCTAGAAAGTGAGCCCACGTCCCAAGTCCTAAGCAACTGTAGCACAGTGCCATTCTGAGATCTCAGCCCCCACCACACTGCATCCTGCCCTGGAGCCCAACAACCCCTACATGTCCACATCCCTAGAGCCCCACCAGCATCTCCCAACATCCACCCAGAGGGCTGCAGTGGCGCAACAACCGTTAGACCCAGCGAAGTGGCAAGGTCCCCAGCACTCTACCATACACAGTGTCCTGCACCCTGGGGAACAAATGGTGCAGCATACTGGAGAGGCTGCCCACCTCCACCCAAAACAAAGGGAGCCAAAGCACATGCTCCCTAAAGCCTAAGAACCACCTGCCTAGGAGGACTACTACTGAGAGCAACCTTACTCCCTCCACAGTAGCAGGGCTCCTTCACACAGACTCTGAGAACAGACTCTAACACTGTCCACAGCAGCTGCCACTAGGGGCCTAAGTGTGCACCCCTAGCAATTACCCCTCACCCCCAGCAGCAAGGCTACCTCTGTGTACTTGCACACTGGTTTTCCCTGCTGTTACCACAGCCGCCGCCACCAGGGGCTAAAGCACATGCTCCCACCAGGGCCTGAGAACTGCCTGTCTGTGGCTGCAGCTCTCCCAAGCAGCAGTACGGAGGCACACTTGCACACACCCTGAGGACAGGCTCTGCCTGCCCACCACTGCTGCTGCCACCCAAGCACTGCACCGGGGGTCCAGGGTATTGCCCCACCCTGCCCACCACAGCCAGTGCCCAAATACACCACCAGGGACCTGAGGCATGGCCTGCTGGCACTGCTCTCTCATTGCCCAAGTATACCTCCCGGGAGCCTGGGGACTGACCCGCCCTGACCATCACTGCTATGTACTCCTCCTGGAGGCCTGAGGATGGGGCCAGCCAGCCTGCTACTGTCACCTCAGCCAGCATCCACTGGCACATACCCACTGGGGGCCTGAGGACTGGCTCACCCAGCCTGTTGCAGGCACTGTTAACCCGAACACATGCTGCTTTGGGGCCCAAAAGTTGTCCTGTCACCATTAGCGCCATCACCTACACCACACACACCACCCAGAGAACCAAGGACCTTGCAGCATTGCCACTGCTGACATCCTATCAAGTCACCTGCAAGCCCAAATATCAGCCGGTTTGGACCAGATGACCAGGGGCCCAAGAACAGGCATGCTCGGCCCTCTACTGTCATCGCTGGGGCCTGAGGACTGGCCCACCTGGTGTCCTCATCCACAGCAAAACCTCACCACAGCCTCAACCAACAACAGCAGCCTAAGCCACTGAGGAAATTACAAACACTAATGACACTGCTTACAGCCAAATAACTCCTAGAGAAACTTCACTACTTCATGCACTCAGAATCAAAGCTAAAGTATCCTATTTAACCAACAACACATAAACATCTTCCAAAAAAAGATTTCCCCTACAGGGAACATCACACACCGGGGCCTATTGTGGGGAAGGGGGAGGGATAGCATTAGGAGATATACCTAATGTAAATGATGAGTTGATGGGTGCAGCACACCAACATGGCACATGTATACATATGTAACAAACCTGCACGTTGTGCACATGTACCCTAGAACTTAAAGTATAATAATAATAATAATAAAAGATAAAAAAAGATTTCCCCTACAAAAGTCAGTCCAAAAAATTAGAAGCAGCAACTATTATGCTAGATGTGCAGACATCAATGTAAAGACCCAAGAAATACGAAAAAAAAAAGGAAATGTGACACCTCCAAAGGAACACAATAATTTTCCAGCAACAGATTCCAATGAAAAAGAAATAGTTGAAAAATAATTCAAAATAATGATATTAAAGAAGCTCAGTGAGATACAAGAGAACACAGATAAATAATACAAAGAAATAAGAAAAACAATTCAGGATGTGAATGAGAAATTCGCCAGAGAAATAGATACCATAAAAAAGAACCAAAGAGACACCCTAGATATGAAGAATTCAATGCATTAAATAAAAAATTCCTTTGAGAGCTTCACAATAGATTAGAGAAAGCAGAAAAAAAGAAGCTCAGAACTGGAAGATAGGTCCTTTGAAATAGCCCCCATCAGACCAAAAAAAAAAAAAAGAAGAAAGAATAAAGAAAGCCTACATGACATATGAGACACCATAAAGCAAACAAATATACAAATTTTGGATGTTTCAAAAGATGAAAAGAAGGCCAAAGGCAGAGAAAACCTATTTAACAAAATAGCTGAAAACTACCCAAAAGAAAAGAGACATCACAACAAAAACCACAGAAATACAAAAGATCATCAGAGACTATTATGAACAACTATACACTAACAAATTGGAAACCCTAGAGGAAATGCATAAATTCCTGGACACACAGAACCTATCAAGACTGAATAAGGAAGAAACAGAAAACCCTGACAGACCAATTAATAAGCAGTGAGACTGAATCAGTAATAAAAAGTCTCCCAACAATCTTAGGGATGTTGGGATCAGATGCTTCACTGCTAAATTCTACCATATTTATAAAGAACTAACACCAATTCTCCTCAAATTATTTCAAAAACTTGAAGAGGTGAGAATTCTCCTTAACTCATGCTACAAGGCCAGCATTACCCTAATACCAAAACCAGACAAGGACACAAGGAAAAAAAGAAAACTACAGGCCAATTTCCCTATGAACATAGATGCAAAAATCCTCAACAAAATACTAGTAAATTGAATCCAAACATAATACACCATGATCAAGTAGGATTTGTCCCAAGGATGCAAGGATAAGTTCAACATACACAAATAAATGTGATACATCATATCAAAAGTATGAAGGACAAAAGCCATATGGTCATCTCAATAGATGCAGAAAAAGCATTTGATAAAATCCAATGTCCTTCATGATTAAAAACTCTCAACAAACTAGGCACAGAAGGAACACTCCTCAACATAATACAGGCTATATATGACAAAAGCACAGCTAACATCATTCTGAACAAAAGCTGAAAGCCTTTCCTCTAAGAACTGCAACAAGTCAAGAATGCCCACTTTCAGCACTCCTATTCAACATAGTATTGGAAGTCCTAGCCAGAGCAATTAGGCAAGAGAAATAAAAGGAATCTAAATGGAAAAAAGGAAGGCAGATTGTGCCTCGTAGGCTGGCTTTGGCTCAAGTGGCTACTTCCTCACACGACTTTCTAACCATTAAATTGTCCCTCTTTGCAGGTGACATGATCTTGTATTTAGAAAAACCTAAGGACTCCACCAAAAAATTCTTAGATCTAATAAACAAATTCAGTACAGTTGCAGGATACAAAATCAACATACAAAAATCAGTAGTGTTTCTATACACCAATAACGAAATAGCTGAAAAAGAAATTAAGAAAATTCCATGTATAATAACCACATAAGAAATAAAACACTGGGTGTGGTGGCTCATACCTGTAATCCCAACACTTTGGGAGACTAAGGCAGCAGGATCACTTGAGTCCAGGAGCCTGGGCAACACAGTGAGACCCTGTCACTACCAAAAAAAAAAAAATTTTTTAATTATCTGGGCAAGGTGGCACATGCCTGTAGTCCCAGCTACTCAGGAGGCTGAGGCAGGAGGATTCCTTGAGCCCAGGAGGTGGAAGCTACAGTGAGCTGTGATCATGCCACTGCACTCCACCCCAGGCGAGAGAGCAAGAACCAGTCTCAAAAAAAAAAGAGAGAAGAAGAAAGAAAACAGGAAGAAATTTTTACCAAGGAGGTGAAATATCTCTACAAGAAAAACTACAAAACGCTGATGAAAAAAATTAATGAGGACATGAACAAATGGAAAGACATTCCATGTTTATGGATCAGAATAATTAATATTGTTAAAATGACCACACTACCCAAAACAAGCTACAGATTCAATGCAATCTTTATCAAAATACCAATGTCACTCTTCACAGAAATAAAAAAAACAATCCTAAATTTTGTATGAAACCAAATAGAGTCCATATAGCCAAAGTAATCCTGAGCAAAAAAAAGAGAAGTATCACACCACCTGACTTCAAAATATATTGCAAAGCTATAGTAACCAAAACAGCATGGTATTAGTATAAAAACAAATACATTGACCTACAAAACAGAAAACCCAGAAATAAGCCCATCTATTTACAGCTAACTGATTTTTGGCAAAAGCACCAAGAACGTACATTGAGAAACGGACACCCTTTTCAATAAACAGTGCTAGGAAAACGGGATATCCATATGTAAAAAATGAAACTAGGCCAGGCGTGGTGGCTCATGCCTGTAATCCCAACACTTTGGGAGGCCAAGGCAGGCAGATCACCCGAGGTCAGGAGTTCAAGACCAGCCTGGCCAACATGGGGAAACCCCGTATCTAACTGATGGGTGTGGTGGCGGGCGCCTGTAATCCCAGCTGCTCGGGAGGCTGAAGCAGGAGAACTGCTTGAACCCAGGAGGCGGAGGTTGCAGTGCACCAAGACTGCACTCACTGCACTGCACTCCAGCCTAGGCAACAGAGTGAGACTGTGTCTCACAGAAAAAAAAAAGAAACTAGACCCCTAGACCCCTCTCTCACCATATACAAAAATCAACTCAAAATGCATTAAAGACTTGAACATAAGACCCGAAACTATAAAACTACTAGAAGAAAACATAGGAGAAACAGTTCAGGACATTGGTCTAAGCAAAGATTTTATGGCTAGACCTCAAAAGCACAGGCCACAAAAACAAAAACAGACAAGTGGGACTACATAAAATTAAAAAGCATATACACTGCAAAGGAAACAATCAACGGAGTGGAGACAACCTCTTGAATAGGAGAAAATATTTGTAAACTATTTATCCCACAAGGGACTAATAACCAGAACATACAAGGAACTCAACAGCAAGAAAAAACTAATAATCTCTTAATTAAAAAGTGGACAAAGGGGCTGGGCAAGGTGGCTCACGCCTGTATTCCCAGCACTTGGGGAGGCCAAGGTGGGTGGATCACAAGGTCAGGAGACAGAGACCATACTGGCTAATATGGTGAAACCCCATCTCTACTAAAAATACAAAAAAAAAAAAAAAAATTAGCCAGCCATGGTGGCACGCACTTGTAGTACCGGCTACTCAAGAGGCTGAGGCAGGAGAATTGCTTGAACCTGGGAGGCAGAGGTTGCAGTGAGCTAAGATCGTGCCACTGCACTCCAGCCTGAGCAACAGAGTGAGACTCCATCTCAAAAAAAAAAGTGGACAAAGGATCTGAACAGACATTTCTCAAAACAATACATACAAATGGCCAACAAGTGTACGAAAAAATGCTCAACATCACTAATCATCAGGGAAATGGAAATCAAAACCACAATGAGTTGTCATCTTACTCCAGTAAGAATGGCTACTATTAAAAAGACAAAAAAAAAAAAAACCAATAGATGCTAGCTAGGATGCAGAGAAAAGGGAACTCTTTTATTTTCTTTTTCTTTTCTTTTTTTTTAAATAGAGACAAGGTCTTGCTCTGTTGCCCATGCTATAGTGCAGTGACATGAATATAGCTCACTGGGCTAATGAGGCCCAGGGCTCAAGCAATCCTCCCACCTCAGCCTCGCCAGCAGCTAGGACTATAGGCTCGTATCACCATGCCCAGTTTACTTTTTTATTTTTTTGTAGAGACAGAGTCTCACTGTGTTGCCCAGGCTGGTCTCAAACTCCTGGCTTCAAACAATCCTCCCAACTCAGCCTCCCAAAGTGTAGAGATTAGAGGGTGATCCACTATGCCTAGCCAGAAAAGGGAACTCTTATACACCATTGGTGGGAATGTAAATTAGTATAGCCATTATGGAAAATAGTATGGCAACTTCTTGGCCAGGCGTGGTGGCTCATGCGCGTAATCCCAGCACTTTGGGAGACCGAGGCAGGCAGACTGCTTGTGTCTAGGAGGTCGAGACCAGCTTTGGTAACGTGGTGAAACCCGGTCTCTACTAAAAATACAAAAAATAGCCAGGTGAGGTGGTGCGCACCTGTAGTCCCAGCTACTTGGGGAGCTGAGACAGGAGGATCACTTGAGCCCAGAAAGTCAAGGCTTTACTGAGCCGAGATCACGCCACTGCACTCCAGCCTGGGTGACAAAGTGAGACCCTGTCTCAAAAAAAAAAAAAAACAAGTTTGAGCATTAGTCAGAAAAAGGTAACAAGAACATCATTCACACAAAATCTGGTCATCAGATAAAGTAGACGTAAAGGTTAAAAAAAGGAGATCAGCCAGGTATGGTGGCTCACGCCGGTAATCCCAGCACTCTGGGAGGCCAAGGCGGGTAGATCACCTGAGGTCAGGAGTTCAAGACCAGCCTGGCCAACATGGGGAAATCCTGTCTCTAATAAAAATATAAAAATTAGCCAGGTGTTGTGGCAGGTGCCTATAATCCCAGCTACTCAGAAGGCTGAGGCAGGAAAATCTATTGAACCCAGGAGACAGAGGTTGCAGCGAGCCAAGTTCACACCACTGCACTCCAGCCTGGGCAACGGAGCAAGACTCCGTCTCAAAAAAAAAAAAAATCATTAGGTTGCTTTCCCCGGCACCAGGAGAAAAACCATAAATAAATCAGGTTACTGTGGAAGGTTCAGTCCACCAGGAAGTTATAACAATTCAAAATTGGTACACACTTGGTAATATAGCCACAAAATAGATAAAGCAGAAAGCAAAATTGAAAGAACTACAAGAAAAAACAAATCCATAATTATATGAAGGCTGTAAGGAAAAATAATCTGAATAACAGTAAATTTCTCATCAGAAACCATAGAAGCCAGACAGAAGTTGCAGAATACTTTTCAAGTGCGAAAAGAAAAGAATTATTGACCAGGCACGGTGGCTCACACCTGTAATCTTAGCACTTTGGGAGGCCGAGGCGGATGGTTCACCTGAGGTCAGGAGTTCGAGAGCAGCCTGACCAATATGGTGAAACCCTGTCCTTACTAAAATTATAAAAATTAACTGGGCGTGATGGTGGGCGCCTGTAGTCCCAGCTACTCGGGAGGTTGAGGCAGGAGAATGACTTGAACCCAGGAGGCGGAGGTTGCAGTGAGCCGAGATCACACCACTGCTCTCCAGCCTGGCGACAGAGCAAGACTCAGGCTCAAAAAAAAAAAAAAAAAGAAAAGAAAAGAAAAAAAATGAAAAGAATTACCAACCTAGAATTCTATATCCAGCAACTATCCCTCAAGAATGAGGAAGAGGGCTGGGTGTGGTGGCCCATGCCTATAATCCCAACACTTTGAGAGGCTGAAGAGGGAGAATCACTTGAGTCCAACAGTTTAAGACCAGCCTGGACAACACAGTGAGACCCCATCTCTACTAAAAATTTAAAAAATTAGCCTGGCATGGTAGCACGTGCCTGTAGTCCCAGTTACTGGGGAGGCTGAGGCAAGAGGATCAATCGCTTGCATCTGGACAGTTGAAGCTGCAGTGAGCCATGACTGCACCACTGCACTCCAGCCTGGGTGTCACAGCAAAACCCTGTCTTCAAAAAACAGAGAATTTGTTGCCACCCAACCCTAAAAGCATGGTTAAAAGAAGTTCTCTGAACAGGAAGAAAATGATAATATAAGGAAATCTTGAAAATCAGGAATTAAGAAAGAACAATTTAAAGGGTAAAAATATAAATAAATACAACAGACTTTCCTTCTCTTGAGTTTTCTAAGTTATGTTTGATGGCGGAAGCAAAAATTATAACACTAATGTGGTTCTCAATATTGAAGACAATTATATATAATAGAGGGTAAAGGGACATAAAGTGAGGTACGATTTCTAAAGTTCACTCAAAGTGAATGTCAACTGCGGTAAAGACAGAGAAGGCAGATCTCACAAAGTATTGGGAAGCCACTTTTTCTTTTTCTTTTTTTTTTTTTTAACACTGTGCATTTCCTATTTACTCCTTGACTCTCTAAATCTAGCTTTTTATTTATTTTTTTTTTAGTTTTTATTTATTTATTTTTTTTATTATACTTTAAGCTCTAGGGTACATGTGCATAACGTGCAGCTTTGTTACATATGTATACCTGTGCCATGTTGGCGTGCTGCACCCATCAACTCGTCAGCACCCATCAACTCCTCATTTACATCAGGTATAACTCCCAATGCAATCCCTCCCCCCTCCCCCCTCCCCATGATAGCCCCAGTGTGTGATGTTCCCCTTCCCCAGTCCAAGTGATCTCATTGTTCAGTTCCCACCTATGAGTGAGAACATGCGGTGTTTGGTTTTCTGTTCTTGCAACAGTTTGCTAAGAATGATGGTTTCCAGCTGCATCCATGTCCCTACAAAGGACACAAACATACTTTTTTATGGCTGCATAGTATTCCATGGTGTATATGTGCCACATTTTCTTAATCCAGTCTGTCACTGATGGACATATGGGTTGATTCCAAGTCTTTGCTATTGTGAATAGTGCCGCAATAAACATACGTGTGCATGTGTCTTTATAGCAGCATGATTTATAATCCTTTGGGTATATACCCAGTAATGGGATGGCTGGGTCATATGGTACTTCTAGTTCTAGATCCTTGAGGAATCGCCATACTGTTTTCCATAATGGTTGAACTAGTTTACAATCCCACCAACAGTGTAAAAGTGTTCCTATTTCTCTACATCCTCTCCAGCATCTGTTGTTTCCTGACTTTTTAATGATTGCAATTCTGGCAGAGACACAATAAAAAAAGAGAATTTTAGACCAATATCCCTGATGAACATCCATGCAAAAATCCTCAATAAAATACTGGCAAACCGGATCCAGCAGCACATCAAAAAGTTTATCCACCATGATCAAGTGGGCTTCATCCCTGGGATGCAAGGCTGGTTCAACATACGCAAGTCAATAAACGTAATCCAGCATACAAACAGAACCAAAGACAAAAACCACATGATTATCTCAATAGATGCAGAAAAGGCCTTTGACAAAATTCAACAACCCTTCACGCTAAAAACGCTCAATAAATTCGGTATTGATGGAACATATCTCAAAATAATAAGAGCTATTTATGACAAACCCACAGCCAATATCATACTGAATGGGCAAAAACTGGAAAAATTCCCTTTGAAAACGGGCACAAGACAGGGATGCCCTCTCTCACCATTCCTGTTCAACATAGTGTTGGAAGTTCTAGCTAGGGCAATCAGGCAAGAGAAAGAAATTAAGGGTATTCAGTTAGGAAAAGAAGAAGTCAAATTGTCCCTGTTTGCAGATGACATGATTGTATATTTAGAAAACCCCATTGTCTCAGCCCAAAATCTCCTTAAGCTGATAAGAAACTTCAGCAAAGTCTCAGGATACAAAATTAATGTGCAAAAATCACAAGCATTCTTATACACCAGTAACAGACAAACAGAGAGCCAAATCATGAATGAACTTCCATTCACAATTGCTTCAAAGAGAATGAAATACCTAGGAATCCAACTTACTAGGGATGTAAAGGACCTCTTCAAGGAGAACTACAAACCACTGCTCAGTGAAATAAAAGAGGACACAAACAAATGGAAGAACATACCATGCTCATGGATAGGAAGAATCAATATCATCAAAATGGCCATACTGCCCAAGGTAATTTATAGATTCAATGCCATCCCCATCAAGCTACCAATGAATTTCTTCACAGAATTGGAAAAAACTACTTTAAAGTTCATATGGAACCAAAAACGAGCCCGCATCGCCAAGACAATCCTAAGTCAAAAGAACAAAGCTGGAGGCATCACACTACCTGACTTCAAACTATACTACAAGGCTACAGTAACCAAAACAGCATGGTACTGGTACCAAAACAGAGATATAGACCAATGGAACAGAACAGAGTCCTCAGAAATAATACCACACATCTACAGCCATCTGATCTTTGACAAACCTGACAAAAACAAGAAATGGGGAAAGGATTCCCTATTTAATAAATGGTGCTGGGAAAATTGGCTAGCCATAAGTAGAAAGCTGAAACTGGATCCTTTCCTTACTCCTTATACAAAAATTAATTCAAGATGGATTAGAGACTTAAATGTTAGACCTAATACCATAAAAACCCTAGAAGAAAACCTAGGTAATACCATTCAGGACATAGGCATGGGCAAAGACTTCATGTCTAAAACACCAAAAGCAACAGCAACAAAAGCCAAAATTGACAAATGGGATCTAATTAAACTAAAGAGCTTCTGCACAGCAAAAGAAACTACCATCAGAGTGAACAGGCAACCTACAGAATGGGAGACAATTTTTGCAATCTACTCATCTGACAAAGGGCTAATATCCAGAACCTACAAAGAACTCAAACAAATTTACAAGAAAAAAACAAACAACCCCATCGAAAAGTGGGCAAAGGATATGAACAGACAGTTCTCAAAAGAAGACATTCATACAGCCAACAGACACATGAAAAAATGCTCATCATCACTGGCCATCAGAGAAATGCAAATCAAAACCACAATGAGATACCATCTAAATCTAGCTTTTTAAAGAAGCCAAGTAACCATAGTTTTACTAAGACCACTAACGAGTTCTCCTCTTGCTTGACTTTTACACTGCCTCTGATAATGTTGAGTACTTTCTCCTTAAAATCTTTTCTCTACTGTTGCCACGGAAACCAACCTAGTGATCTGCTACATTTATGTATACTTTTTTCCAGTGTCCTAGATTGACTTCTACTACCTATTCCTTATTTTTGTGCTTCTCAAAGTTCAGGCCTCAAACCATGTGCACTGGAAACAACTGAGCCCAACTCCGAACCCAGGGATTCAAACCCCTGGATGTGAGTTCCCGAGCATTGCCTTTTAACAAGCTCCCTCAGGCAATTCAAGAGTAATAATTACTGCTTTAAATGTTGACCCACAAGGTTCTGAACTGGTCCTTTTCTACCTCTACTTGTTATATACACAAAATTAAAACACGCTCAAAACTTCCACCACTTGCTGCTATCAACAAAATAAGTAAACTGCTCACCCTCCCATCCCAAGCACCTATAATCCCACTTGGCACAAAGAATATTTGTTTGAGTGAACATGGTGACTCTCAAACCTGCTTTGTCAACAAGATCTATCTTTTTTAGGCTCCAGATGTACATGTGCAGCTCCAATGAACATGTGCACCTGGATGTCCCAAAGTTACCCTGAATCAGTTAGGATTGAGTTCAGCTAACAGTAATAGAAAAACCTAAAAGAACAGCGACTTATATAACACAGAAGTTTATTTCTCACAATTGTCTGAAAACAGATAATATGGGCTAGTATGAAAGCTCTGCTCCACCAAGTTCTCAGGGACTCTGGCTCCTGGCTGCTTTCCACCCACTGCACAGTGTCTAGCAATATGGTCCCCATCTCATGCTCCAAGATGGAGCTCCAGTCAAAACTACATTCGTAACAGCAGGATAAAAGCAGGAAGAAGGAAGAGGAAAGGACATGCCCATCTCTCTATAATATACTTTCTGGAAAAAGTACACACTATGTATGCTTTTATTCCATCAACCAGGACTTAGTCTCGTGGCCATACCATACTGCCAGGAGTCTGGAAATGTAGTCTGTATGTCAGGCAGCCAATTGTAATACTAAGAAAAAAAGAGGGAAGAAATACTGGAGGACAACAGCATTCTCAGCCACACGTTCCAAACTGTGTTCCAAAATGAACTCGTCAGTTTTTAGGATAAACTGGAATTTTGCACTTTTGTTATGTATCCATCCTACCTTTATCTCCATTCTGCCTGGCAAACTCCTGCTTCTCATCTAATACTCACATCATGCACCTTTTGTGATGCTTTCCTTTATGCAACCACCTTTCCCTCCAGCCAAGACTGGAAGTCTTTGGGCCACCTCCACATCTAGCATACATCTCTATTTTTGCGTTGCTAATACTCTTATCTCTTTTTTACAAGTCTATGCCTCCATGCATCCCTCTTCCATTAGAAGGTAAACTTCTTGAGGGTAGAGACTATGTTTTATTTATCTTAATATCATATACACATAGATCTATATCATACTAAATTTTACAAAATCAACCATTAATATCTACTTCCTAGACTTATGGAAACAGGAAAGTGGTTAAAGATGTACCTAATAAAAAGGACACTGTGGTACATAGTACTGTAGTATAATGGAATGTGTTAAAGTCCCAAATTACAGATGATCCTAATAGCCATTGCAAGAATAATAGGGCTACAAGCTCTTACCTAGACATTACACTCCTCTGTACACTTTGCCTACTTATTTTCTACATCTATCTTTTTTTCTCATAAAAATAAATATACTTAGTAGGGTAAGTTTTTAAAGTATGTTTATATTCAATCCCACTAAGCTTATTTTTTATTTATTTATTTTTTTGAGACAGAGTTTCGTTCTTGTCGCCCAGGCTGGAGTGCAGTGGCGTGATCTCGGCTCACTGCAACCTCCACCTCCCAGGTTCAAGTGATTCTCCTGCCTCAGCCTCCTGAGTAGCTAGGATTACAGGCACATGCCGCCACGTCCAGCTAATTGAATCCCACTAAGTTTATATTAAACTTAGGCCAATGATTGGGTTCTATGCTTAGACCCCACTTAAGCCTCAGCAGTTACTCCATCATAGAAGACCAGGTTAGGCATATCTAAGCCCTTGAAAGAGTCACCAAGGAACATCAACATGTTGACGTTTCTTTCTCTGAAAGAAAATATCTAGAAGATCATAGTACTCAGCTTAGGAAACACTGTTACAACTAATAAACATTACCATGACTAAAATAACATAGTAATTTATGATGGCTTCCCCAGAGTCAAAAATTTTCACTGTAGATTTAACTTAAGGCTATCAAAGTGTCAATTTAACTTAAAAACAGGACCAAAATCATGTAAGACATGTTTATAACAGTTGTTAAGCCCAACCTTTTAAAAAATATCTTTGAGATATGAACAATGGAATATCATGCATAATTTTTCATTGAATATCAACTATAAAAGGAGCTGAGTGCGTACCACCCCACTTTCTTATAGCAACAAGACCTCAATGGTCCAAATATGACTTTTAGCTTTGTCCATATTCTCCAGTTGGACTGGAACTCAGACTATGATGCTGCAGTGACCTCAAGAATTCTAATCATAGCTTTCCTTTACCTCCAGTTCTCTAGCCTGGACAGTGCTTTGTTCTGCCTGCCACCAGTTGGGGCATGAAGTCCTAGTACCACCAATGCTAACCACAATGCCACCAACGACAGTTACATCTAACTTCAATAAAGTAAAAGAAAATGTAGTTAACTATTATCTTACCACTAGTTCCTGGGGGTTGTAATACATCTCCTGTCAGGCGACACCACCCAACTGGGAAAATATCTCGAGAATCATACTTGCACCAGTAATCAAAAGCTCCACTCCAGCCATCGAATGTGATATGAACTTCATCCCCTTTAACATCTCCAATGGTCGCAGGACAGATGAGATACGGGTTCTTTTTGTCAATAGCTTCTAGTTTCATCCCCACTTTAAAATTATTTAGTAGGGGCTTTGGTGGTTCCTATCAAAACATTAAAAAAAAAAAAAAAGATTTCATTGTTAAGATGTATTAAGACCCATGTGCTCGAAGTGAAAAGTTGCGTATTCTCTCACAACCCTTAGCAACCAAAAATTAAGCTCCACGTCTAATTATCAATTAATACAGGAAGACAACAGTTCTCACAGATCTGAAACTCTGCTCTCCAACATCTCATATTTTCTCCAGAGCAGAGTCAAGAACCTGGAAAGAAACAAAACCAACCGGATTCATTCATTCAAGAAATATGTATTATCTACTATGTAGCAGGAACTTAAGATTCATTGATGAACAAATAAATCAAACATCCCTGCTCTGGTGGAGCTAGTGCTGGTAATAGTAGTGGTTGTGGACAGGGAAAAGCAATCAACAAGAAATTTTACAACAGGCAGTCAGACAAACCTAACGAATATGTAAACTGGTGTGTCAAAAAGTGGTAAGTCCAAAGAAAAGAAACAACATCAGATAATATCCTAAAAGAAACCCAAAGCATAAGAATTCTAAAGAAAATGAATAACTTAAAATTAAAAAAAAAAAAAGAAACTCAAAGGATAAAATACAGACACAAGAACATGAAAGTCATATAGTCTGGGGTCATTTACAATACCCAATCCAGAAATCAATATTTTAAAAAGTATTAGTCACAAAAAGGCTAAAGCATGTAAATATTAACAGAACTGCTAAAAAGCCCAAGTGTTATGTTAAAAGCAACATATTTTCTTTCAATCTGCTTTTCATCCTACTAAATGGCACCATCACAGCAATCCAGTCACCTAAGCCAAAAGACTGGAAATAGTAATCCTATTCTACTGACATTTGCTCAAATTAAAAGAGAAAAAAAAAAAAAAGAACAAAAAAATAGTAGTCCTGGACTGGTGATTTTCTGCCTGAATGAACATTAGAATCACCTGTGACCACACTACCAGCGATACTAATTGAATTGGTCTATGGTGGGGCCTGGGAAGCAGCAATATTTTAATTATCAGGGAAATTCTAAGGTGCACTTGAGGTTGAGAACCACTACCCTAGATTAATCCCTTTCACTTACCCAAAATTCAATTAAAAACCACAACCTCCCAATCAGAGCTGGATTTTAAACCTAGACAGTCTGTCTCGGAGTCACCTCCTTGGAGCACCCTACCCCAGCATCTGCCTGGACAACTCACTCAGGCTAAAGCCCAGTTCTCCTAGCTTCCTTGAATGCTTCCCTGACCAACCCCTGTCCACTCCTAGGCCCAGTTCCAACCAAGCCACTTTCATCTTCAATTGTAGTATCACTACAGAAATGTGTTCATTCCTCTACAAGACTAAGAGATTATTAAAAACAGGTATTCATATTATTATTTCCAGCACAATAACCAACAGCAAGCAATTTTTTAAATGAAAGAACCAAGGAATCACCCGAAAACAGTAAAAAAGCTCTCAACTAATTCTCGCACCAATTTAAAAAGTATATCTGGTAGGTTGGTTTCTTTTTCAAATGCTCCCTTAAAACACATCTCATCACCCTGTATTTTTCCATTGTTACTCTTTACACTCTTACAATCTGGAAGCTCCTTAATTATTAGCTTCCAAAGTCCTTTTAATTACATATTCTTTTTTTAATTTTATTTTTATAGAGACGAGGCCTCGCTATGTTGGCCAGGCTGGTCTCGAACTCCTGGCCTAAAGCAATCCTCCCACCTCAGCCTCTCAAACTGCTGGGATTACAGGTGTGAGCTACCATGCCAGGCTGAATTACATATCTTAATTTGATTCTTAAAAACCACCCTGGGCTCAAACCTGTAATCCCTAATTCAGCACTTTGGGAGGCCAAGACGGGTGGATTGGTTGAGCTCAGGAGTTTGACACCAGCCTGGGCAACAAGACGAAACCCTGTCTCTACAAAAAATACGAAAATTATCTGGGCATGGTGGCAGCACACCTGTAGTCCCAGCTACTTAGTGGGCTGAGGCAGAAGAATCACTTGAGCTCCGAAAGTCATCCAGGCTGCGGTGAGCCGTGTTCTTGCCACTGTACTCCAGCCTGGGCAACAGAGTGAGACCCTGCCTCAAAAAAAGTAAAAATTAAAATTAAAAATAAAAATAAATTTTTAAAAAACCCCACCCTGAAAGCCAGCAAGTCAAAAGGTAGATGATTAAAGATCAAAGTATTTGATAAATAGCTGATAAGTAAGAAGCAGTGTTACATGAAAGGGCTAAAGGTTAACTGCCTGTTACTATGTATGAGAAGAAAAAAGTGGGGAGGTGAGCTGCATTTAACAAAAAATAAACATAGCAGTTGACAAGCTTGTGCTAGATGCTCACAGAATGCAGAAAACATTCAAGGCACACATAAGGATCCCAGGACCTTACACTGTCATATAACAGACTGAGACTTTCTGTAGCAAAGAAAACTAAGTTCAAATGGCAATGTATATTTTCTGCAACAAAACAATTAAAAGACTGGAATAAGCAATGCAATATAACTAATTTTAAGATTCAAATATATAACCTAGGCTGGGCATGGTGGCTCACGCCTGTAATCCCAGAACTTCGGAATGCCAAGGTGGGCAAATCATTGGAGCCCAGGAGTTAGAGACCACCGGAGCAACACAGCAAAACCCTATCTCTACAAAAAGTATACAAATTGGCTCATGCTTGTAATCCCAGAACTTTGGGAGGCTGAGGTGGGTGGATCACGAGGTCAGGAGGTTGAGACCAGCCTGACCAACATGGTGGAACCCAGTCTCTACTAAAAATACAAAAATTAGCCAGGTGTGGTGATGCACACCTGTAATCCCAGCTACTCAGGAGGCTAAGGCAGGAGAATCGCTTGAACCCAGGAGGCGGAGGTTGCAGTGAGCCAAGATGGTGCCATTGCACTCCAGCCTGGGTGACAGAGCGAGACTCATCTCAAAAGAAAAAAAAAAAAATTAGCTGGGTGTGGTGGTGCACACCTGTAGTCCCAGCTACTCAGGAGGCTGAGGCAGGAGGATCTGCTTGAGCCTGGGAGGTGGACGTTGCAGTGAGCCAAGATGGTGCCACTGCACTCCAGCCTGGGCAACAAAGTGAGATGCTATCACAAAAAAAAAAAAAAAAAGACAGGCAGGAAGGGAGGGAGGGAGGGACAGAAGGACAGGGAGGGAGGGAGGGAGGGAAGGACAACCTACAGAAAGGGAGAAAGAAAATATTGGCAAACTATCCATCACAAGGGATTAATAACCAGAATATATAGGGAACTCAAACAACTCAATAGCAAAAACAAATACCTGATTTTAAAATGGGCAAAAGACCTGAATAGACATTTCTCAAAAGAAGACACAGAAACAGCCAACAGATGCAAATCAAAACCACAATGAGATGCCATCTCGCCCCAGTTAGAATGGCTATTATCAAAAAGACCAAAAAAAAAACAAATGTTGGTGAGAAAGCAGAGAAAAAAATAAAACTACCAAATGACCCAGCAATCTCACTTCTGGGGGTACATATCCAAAAGAAAGGAAATCAGTATATTGAAGAGACATCTGCACTCCCATGTTTACTGCAATACTATTCACAATAGCCAGATATGGAATCAAAAGTGTCCACCCATGAACAGAACTTCTCAAAAGAAGATGTACAAGTGGCTAACAAGCATATGAAAAAATGCTCAATATCACTAATCATTAGAGAAATGCAAATCAAAACCACAATGAGATGACCAGGTGCGGTGGCTCATGCCTGTAATCAGCCTCACTTTGGGAGGCTGAGGTGGGTGGATAACCTGAGGTCAGGAGTTCAAGACCAGCCTGGTCAACATGGTGAAACCCTGTCTCTACCAAAAATACAAAAAATTATCCGGGCTTGGGGGCTAGTCCCAGCTACTCGAGAGGCTGAGGCATGAGAATCTCTTGAACCCGAGAGACAGTGAGTCTGGGAGGAGAGGATGCAGTGAGCCGAAATTGGGCCACTGCACTCCAGCCTTGGAGACAGAATGAGACTCCGTCTCAAAAAAAAAAAAAAAAAAAAAAAGAGAACCCACAATGAGATACCATCCCACACCAGTCAGAATGGCCATTATTAAAAAGTCAAAAAACAGCAGATCCTGGTGAGGTTGCAGAGAAAAGAAAATGCTTATACACCGCTGCTGGGAATGTAAATTAGTTCAGCTACTGAGGAAAGCAGTTTGGAGATTTCTCAAAGAACTTAAAACAGAACTACCATTCGACCCAGCAATCCCATTACTGGGTATATACCCAAAGGAAAATAAATCATTCTACCATAGACACATGTTCACGCATGTTCATCACAGCACTATTTACAATGGCAAAGATGTGGAATCAACCTTGATGTCCATCAATGGTGGGCTGCATAAAGAATATTTGGTACATATATACCATGGAATATAACGCAGCCATAAAAAAGGACGAGATCATGTCCTCTGTAACACAGATGGAGAGCTGGAGGCCATTACCCTAAAGGAACAGAAAACCAAATGCTGCATGTTCTCACTTATAAGTGGGAGCTAAACAGTGAGTACACATGGACACAAAGAGGTGAACAACAAACAACAGGGCCTACTTGAGGGTGGAAGGTAGGAGGAGGGTGAGGATCAAAAAACTACCTATTGGGTACTATGCTTATTACCGGGGTGATAAGATAATCTGTGCCCCAAACCCCCTCAACACACAATCTATCCACATTACAAACCTGCACATGTACCCCATGTACCTAAAATAAAAGTTGGAAAGAAAACAAAAAAACCAAGAGTCCATCAACAGGTGAATAAAGAAAATGTGATATATATACACAATGGGAAATTATTTAACCATAAAAATGAAATCCTGTCAATGCAGCAACATGGATGGAACTGGAGGTCATTATGTTACGTGAAATGCTTTTAAAGAATTTGGTTTGTCATCATCACCAGTTCTTTAATAACTTCCTGAACACAAAAATATAATTTGCAAAAGCAATAGCTAAAATAAACAAGGAATTCTCTTTTCTTTTATGGTGAGACAAAAATGGTTCTATTCTAGAAGATGGCTAACAAAGAATGCTCTTTTAACTACCTCCTTTTTTTTTCTATTTTTTTTTTTTTGAGACAGAGTCTCGCTGTGTTGCCCAGGCTGGAGTGCGGTGGCACAACCTCGGCTCACTGCAACCTCCACCTCCTGGGTTCAAGCAATTCTCCTGCCTCAGCCTCCCAAGTAGCTGGGATTACAGGTGCGTTCCACCATGTCCAGCTAATTTTTGTATTTTTAGTAGAGATAGGGTTTTGCCATGTCGGAACTGGTCTCAAACTCCTGACCTCAGATGATCCACCCACCTCAGCCTCCCAAAGTGCTGGGATTACAGGTGTGAGCCACCGCGTCTGGCCCTTTTTTTTTTTTTTTTTTTTTTTTTTTTAAATAAAAGACAGGGTCTCCTCACTATGTTGCCCAGGCTGGACACAAATCTCCTGGGCTCAAGCAATCCTTCTGCCTCAGCCTTCCAAGTAGCTGGGACTACAGGAACGTGTCACCACAACCAGCTTCTAACCTCCCTTCTTGATTACCTACAATATGGTTCTCCTTAAAGGCTATTTCTTCCCATGTCCCACAAAATCCAAAACCAGTCTCAGCATTCTCTGCATTACTCCTCTGCCTGGGGAATAATCCTACTCTTGCAGCCTCATGGCTCACTGTCTTCCTTCCTTCAGATCGTCACTCAAAAGGTACCTTCTCAGACCCTCCTGGCCAACCTATCTAAAATGTCGACCTCTCTTCTAAGCATGTAAGAGTACAAAACATAAGATATACTTTAGTTATTTAGCATGATCTATTAAACATTTCCCCAAGTAGAAAGTAAGCTCCATAAGGGGCATATTTTATGCTTTGTTTACTGCAATATACTCAGTACCTACCTCTGACCACAAATTAATACATGAACTTCTATCTCCTTATTTTTCATCAACTACTAATTTGACCTCACCAAGAATTTTAGTCCTTTAACCTTCATTTATTCATTTACAAATATTTACTTAGTATCTACTATATTCCAGACACTACTGAAGGTTATTGGGATATATTAACAAGCAAAAAAAACAAAATCCCTCCTTCACAGCACTTACATGCTAGTGAGGAGAGACAATAAACATAATTTAAAAAGTAAAACACATACATTAGAAATGATAAATGCTATGCAGAGAGAGAGAGAGAGAGAGAGAGAGAGAACAGCACAATAAGAGAAATCCAGAGAGCAATGTAGAAGGAGGGGTTGTACAACTTTAAATAGGGAAATTAAAACAAGTCTCATATAGAAGGTGACATGTGAGCAGAAATCTGAAGGAGGGAAATGGCCAGAGTCAAGGCCCTAAAGCAGGAGCTGTGTCTGAAATGTTCAAAGAATACCAAGGAAGTGAGTGTGGGTAAAATGTAACATGTAAGTAGGAGAGCAGAAAGAAATGAGTTCAGACAGATAATGAGGGGTCATATCATATACAGTTTTATATGTCACTGTAAGGATTCTTTTACTCTGAATAAAACAGGAAGCCCCTGGAAGAGTTTGAACAGAGGAGTGATATAATTTGACTTATGTGGGTTTTTTGTTTGCTTGTTTTGTTTTTGAGACTGAGTCTCACTCTTGTCGCCCAGACTGGAGTATAGTGTCGCAATCTCAGCTCACTGCAACCCCCACTTCTCGGGTTCAAGCAATTCTCCTGCTTCAGCCATCAGAGTTGCTGGTGCAACCACAACACCCAGCTAATTTTTCAATTTTTAGTAGAGACAGGGTTTCACCCCGTTGGCCAGGCTGGTCTTGAACTCCTGACCTCAAGTGATCCGCCCGTCTCGGCCTCCCAATGTGCTGGGATTACAGGTGTGAGGCACCATGCCCGGCCGTGATTTACATTTTAAAAGGAATACTCTGGTTTCTGTGCTGATGATAGCCTGTAAAGTTATAAATGCAGAGACCAGTGAGAAGCTACTGTAGTAATCCAACTGAGATTGAAAAAGACAGCTTGTATCAGAGTGATAACAATAGAGATGGCAAGAAGTGGGTGGATTTTGGATATACATTTGTCCCTCAGTATTCACACAGGACTGGTTCCAGGATCCACTGAGGATACCAAAATCCAAGGACACTCAAGTCCCTGATATAAAATGGCACAGTATTTGCATATAGCCTATATACACCCCCCATATATTTTAAATAATCTCTAGATTATAAATAATTTAAGTAATCTTTTGATTACTTATGATGCCTAATAGAATGTAAATGGTATGTAAACAGCTATTTTACTATATTGTTTTTTCACTTGTACTATTTTTTACTGTATTTTGGGTTTTTTTTTTTAATATTTTCAATCTGCAGTTGGTTGAACCCATGGATGCAGAACCCAAGGATATGGAAAGTTCACTGTATTCTGAAGGTACAGTCAACAGGATTTCCTTATGGACCGGATATAGGGTGTGAAAGAAATAATTACCAAAGTTTGAAGCCTGAGCAACTAGAAGGATAGTTTCCCCTCCCTGAGATAGGGAGGTTAACAGGTGGAGCAGTTTGAGATGTCCATCAGACATCCAAGTGGAGATGTTGAGTAGGTAGCTGGACATACAAATCTGAGTTGGGAGTAAGTAAGTCTGGGGTGGAAATACAAATTTGAAAATCATCTGCATATAAACTGTATTTAAAGCCAGGAAATTAGATGAGCTCACCAGGGGATTAATACAGGTTAGGGTTTCCCAGCCTTGGCACTAATGACGTTTGCAGCCAGAATGGGCGTGCACGTGTGTGTGTATGTGTGTGTGTCTGTGTGTGTATGTGTATGTGTGTATGTGTATTCTGTGCATTGTAGGATGTGAAGCAGCACTCATATCCAGGTTATAAAGCATCATTTCACTACTTTCTTCTCAGCACCCAAAACCAACTTATTCCCTTGTCCTTGCCCTGTTATCTCCAAACCTTAGTTCAATATCACCATCCACTTCACCTATTTATACTTAGCTGCTGATATGGTTTGGCTGTGTCCCCAACCAAATCTCAACTTGAATTGTATCTCCCAGAATTCCCGTGTGTTGTGGGAGGGACCCAGGGGGAGGTAATTGAATCATGGGGGCTGGTCTTTCCCATGCTATTCTCGTGATAGTGAATAAGTCTCACAAGATCTGACGGGTTTATCAGGGGTTTCTGCTTTTGCTTCTTCCTCATTTTCTCTTGCCGCCACCATGTAAGAAGTGCCTTTTGCCTCCCACCATGATTCTGAGGCCTCCCCAACCATGTGGAACTGTAAGTCCAATTAAACTTCTTTTTCTCCCCAGTCTTAGGCATGTCTTTATTAGCAGCGTGAAAACAGATTAATACAGCTGCTGAGCACTGCTGCAGCAAAGTCCCTCCCACATGCTTATTACATGTAGTGACACACATTTTTTACCCTTCATCCTTAGCTAAGCCCTCCAAAACACTGTCATGTGTCCCTAGACCATACCCTCTCCCATCCCATATGGCAGCTGTTCCAAACCTTAACCATTCTCCTTAAGATAAATGATGTAGCCTCACTATATGTTTGTTATTTTCTTAACTGACTTTCTCCCCAACCAGTATGTATGAATTTTCTTCCAGCCTTTGCCAGTTTCCTATTTTGCAGAAATAGGAATTTGAGGTTTTGTTTTTTGTTGTTGTTTTGTTTTAAATCAGGGTCTCACTCTGTCACCTAGGCTAAAGGTTAGCATGCAGTAGCGAAAGCATGGCTCATGGCAGCCTCAACCTCCAAGACTCAAGTGATCCTCCCATCATTGAGGTCTATTTATAGAAATAGTAAATTGAAGCCATCAGGAATGATCTCCATATATTCTGCCCCAAAATTATAAATTAGCTCTGAGGACACTTTTCACCTGGACTTTAGCTCTTGCTAATGTAACTGACGATTTTCTATCTACCAAAGAGTCAAAAATCAGCTTTCTTCTTAACTGACCTTCCTTAAGTACATGATATAGGCCAGCCACTATGTAACTCTGAGTTGTACTTGAGACTATTAACCACTCCCTAATCCTTGCAACTCTGCCCCACTGGATTCAATGACACCAGCTTATTCTAGTTTTCCTTCTCCATTTCTAGAGCTGCACCTATCCCTTTACTTACCCTCTAAGGTAGGTAGGTATTTCTCAAGGCTCTCACCTTGACATTCCTCTCTCTTCCTTCTATACATTCTCTGGACTAGCTCATTTAAGCTCAAAGCTTCTATCACTACTATTTATGCTAAAAATTTCCAAATCCATGTGCCCAAGCCAAACTTTGTTCCTAAGTTCTAAACCACTTACTTTCAACAGCCTGATAGTCATCACTACTCAAATTTCCTAGAGACACCTCAACATGTCCAAAACTAAGCCCATCTGTTCCTTCCATAAGTATTTATCTTCCTGTATTCTTTTACCCTTTCTTCATTCTTTTAACAAACAAGTATGTGTCCAGAAACTAATGTAGGCACTGACAATACAAAGACATGCTAACTGCTCAAAAGGAACTCACAGTCCAGGAAGACAGACAGTAAAAATAATAATATAATCTAACACATACAAAGATTGGGATGTACAAGGTGCTACAGAAGTATAGGAATGGGCCGGGCACAGTGGCTCACACCTGTAATCCCAGCACTTTGGGAGGCCAAGGTGGGTGGATCATTTGAGGTCGGGGGTTCAAGACCAGCCTGGTCATATGGCGAAACCCCATCTCTACTAAAACTACAAAAAAAATTAGCCGGGCATGGTAGCAGGTGCCTATAGTCCCAGCTACGTGGGAGGCTGAGGCAGGAGAATCACTTAAGCCCAGGGGGCGGAGGTTGCAGGCTGCAGTGAGCTGAAATTGCACCACTGCACTCCAGCCTGGGCAACAGAGGGAGACTGTCTCACCAAAAAAAAAAAAAAAGTAGAAGAATGGAGAAGGGGAATTAGGGATATTATCTTGGAGGATTTAACGTCTGACTTGAATCTTTAAAAAGCAGGAGTTAACCAGGGAAAACCAACATGAGTCAAAACAGAGCTCTAAAAATAAACAAGGTATCTACAAGCTATTACAAGCAATTTAAGAACATAACATCCAAAGCAGGGAGTGGCATCCCTGAACCTGATCACACAGGACCTAACAGGCCATACTGAAAAACTTATACTTCATCCTGAGTATAACCAGGAACTTCAAAAGAGTTTTAAACAGGGGAATAACATGGTAAGGTTTTTGTATAAGATACACATTTCTGGCGGTTGTGTGAAAGGGTGAAGATTAGAGGCAGTTAAAAGGCTAGCGTAACAGTTCAGGCAAGAGGAAAGCCTTATAAAAGTTGTCAGAATCAAAATGGAGTCACTTATGCCAAACCCTAACAAAAAGGACCATAGAGGAGGGGCTCTCATGTACACACGCCTATGATAAAAACTATTACAAGGACTCTCTGAAAACCACAACCTTACACAAAGAATACTCCTGCAAGGACATCTATCCAGTAACTGTTCAACCCCAGATACCACTCTTATTATTGATCCTTGTGGCCAAGGATAAGTGCTTCAAAACAACTTATGTAACCTTCCTTGTTTTGCCTTTAAAAGCTTCCCTTTGCCTTACCATCACCAGATATGCCAATGATCCAAAACAGCACAAATATTCTGCATTGAAACCCCTTGCCATTCGTTCCCAAATAGACTTTTTTTTTTTGGAGAGCCTCTTTCTCTGTTGTTATTTTAGGCTGACAGTCTGCCCAAGGGGCTGTGGTGGTAAGGTTAGAAAGAAACAGAACAAATAAATAATTATGAAGCTAAGTGAGTAGACCTTCAGAGGCCAAAATCAAGGAAAAGTGAGGATTTAAGATGATTCTAAGAAGAAATCCAACAGAAAAACAGGCAAAGGGCCAGGCACAGTGGTTCACACCTGTAATCCCAGCACTTTGGGAGGCCAAGGCTGACGGATCACCTGAGGTCAGGAGTTCGAGACCAGCCTGGCCAACATGGTGAAACCCTGTCTCTACTAAAAACACAACCATTAACCAGGTGTGGTGGCGCCTGCCTGTAATCCCAGCTACTCGGGAGGCTGAGGCATGGGAATCACTTGAACCAGGAGGCGGAGGTTGCAGTGAGCTGAGGTTCATGCCACTGCACTCCAGCCTGGGAGACAGAATGAGACTCTGTCTCAAAAACAAAACAGAAAAACAGGCAAAGGCTATAATCAGACAATTCACAGAAAAACAAAAGGCCATTAAACAAATCTTAAAAGCACAATTTTACTAGTGATCAGTGCAATGCAAATTAAAACAATGGGATACCATCCTCATCTTCACCACCCCCTCCAAAAAAAGATTCACGAAAATTTAAAATGGCTAATATTCAATGTTAGTGAAGGTGCAGAGATACAAACATGTTTATAGGCTAATGGTGGAGCATAGCTTAGAACAGGGATCCCCACCCCCCGGACTGGTATTGGTCCGTGGCCTGTTAGGAACTGGGTGGCACACCTGGCAAGCAAGCAAATCTCCATCTGTATTTACAGCCGCTCCCCATCACTCGCATTACCACCTCAGCTCTGTCTCCCATCAAGAGCAGCATTAGATTCTCATAGGAGTGCAAACCCTATTGTGAACTGCATGTGCGAAGAATCTACATTGCGCACTCCTTAGGAGAATCTAATGATAAATGTAATGTGTTCAAATCATCCTGAAACCACCCACCCCTCCATCCATGAAAAATTGTCTTCTATGAAACTGACCCCTGATGACAAAAAGGTTGTGGACTCCTGCCTTAGAATACCCTTTGGGAATGCAATTTAACAGTATATATCAACATTTAAAATATACATTCCCTTGTTTTTTCTTTACAATTTTTCAAATTTTTTTTTAGGCAGGGTCTCCCTGTGTTGCCCAGGCTGGTTTTTAACTCCTGGGCTCAAACGATCCTCCTGCCTTGGCCTCCCAAAGCCCAACCAAAACATACATCCCTTTGAACAAGCAATTCTAGTTCCAAGAATGCAACTGTTCACATTTATACACAAAGCCCTTTATAAGAATGCTCACTGTAGAGCTGATCTAAACAAGAATGTGGAGATGACCTAATCATCCGTCCTTACAGTTAAGTCAATTCTAGGGTTAAATGAATTCCGATGATCCATACTACAGAAGAGTACAATACAAGCTAAAATACATATGAAATGAAATAGAACGATTTCCAAAACACACATATGTTAGGAGAAAAAGTAAACCACAGAATAATATGTACAATATATTCCAATTGATGTTTAAGAAAATAAAAGCCCATATTTGTTTGTAAATGTAAAGAAAAAGGTCTGGGAGAACAAATAAAACTTCAATTTGGAGGGAAGAGGGGAATGAAGGAATGGTTGGGACAAAGGGAGATGCATTTTTCACTCCAGCTAAGAGTATAGCTTGATTCCCATCCCCTGCCCCCCACCACATGAATTATTTTTATAATTAAAAAAATTGAAAACATAATGTGTACAACAAGTGTTGCACGCGACCAGCTGATCAAGCAATCTGACTAGTAAAACAGATCCAATGGCTTTTCTAAAGTCACAACCCAAGCTAATAGGTGTTCAATAAATAAAGACTTCTGCTAAATATTTTTTAATTAGCTATTCTCACACACGGCTTATCACAGGCCAAAGGGCCTGTGCTGCCTGTGTCCCTTGCAGGTAGGGCAAGTCCACTTTCTGCATTCATCTTCCTCAAAGATGTACCCACAGAATTTTTCTTTGCAATGAAGGAGGCATAGTAATTGATGTTTCACATCCTTATGCCTTCAAACTTCTTCAAAAGCTTTTTAAAACTACAATCAATTCTTACCATTCCAAGTATAGGTGTAATAAAAGTTAAGAGATTGAAAAACAATCAGAAGAAAAGGTGAGAAAGAAATATTTTGACTCATAATTTAAAACGTGGCTTTTATTGTTTCTTAACGTACTTTTCAACATTTTCTCAAGAATATAAACTATTCTGGAAATTTTTCCTCTTTTTTTATATAGCAAGTATTTCCTCATGACAAATTCTTTCCAATGACTGCTTTTAACATTGTTTACTTCTGAAACCAAATCTCTCCAACTAACTTTCAAGTTATTTTTTTGGCCCATCATCTTTTTCTCCAGTATCAAAGGGACTAACACAGTAAAGTGAGGGGAAGATTCACTTCTGAATGCAAATAAAAAATAGCAATGGATATTTGCTTCCAGTAGAGCATTCTTTTTATATCTACAGTCAAGAAAGAGGCTACTAATGAAATTGGACTAGTGGGTTATTATAATTGAGACTTTTTTATGACTTGATGTTATAGACTGAATTGTGTCACTCCCAAAATTCGTATGTTGAAGCACTAACCCCCAGTACCTCAGAATGTGATGGTATCTGGACATAGGGTCTTCAAAGAGGTAATTAAGTTAAAATAAGGTTATCAGGGTAGGCCCTAATCCAATATGACTGACATCCTTATAAGAGGAACAAATTGGACACAGATAAACCCATCACATGAAAACACAGGGAAAAGGCAGCCATCTACAAGCCAAGGGGAGAGGCCTCAAAAGAAACCAAACCTGGCTGGGGGCAGTGGCTCATGCCTGCAATTCCAGCACTTTGAGAGGCCGAGGCTGGCAGATCACCTGAGCCCAGGAGTTCAAGACCAGCCAGGACAACACGGTGAGACCCCGTCTCTACTAAAAACACAAAAATTAGCCCGGTGTGGTGGCACGTGCCTGTAATCCCAGCTACTCAGGAGGCTGAGGCATGAGAATTGCTTGAACCCGAGAAGCCGAGATCATACCATTGCACTCCAGCCTGAGTGACAGAGCAAAACTCAGTCTCAAAAAAAAAAGAAAAAGGAGTTCAAGACCAGTCTGGCCAATATGGTGAAACCCCACCTCTACTAAAAATACAAAAAAATTATCTGGACATGGTGGTGCACGCCTGTAGTCCCAGCTACTCAGGAGGCTAAGGTAGAATTGCTTGAACCTGGGAGGCGGAGGTTGCAGTGAGCCAAGATTGCGCCACTGTACTCCAGTCTGGGTGACAGGTGAGACTGTCTCAAAAAAAAAAAAAAAAAAAAAAAAAACCAAACCTGCTGACACCTTGATCTCAGACTTCTAGCCTCCACAACTGTGCAAAAATACAATTCTGTTATTTAATCTATTATTACAAATTTAATTCTATCATCTCAAAATTCATATGTTGAAGCACCAACTCCCAACATAAATGTATTTGGAAACAGGGCCTTTAAGGAAGTAATAAAGGTTAAGTGAGGTCATAAGGGTCGGCCTCTAATCCAATAGGACTGGTGTCCCTATAAGAAGAGGAAGACACACTAGGGATGTGCATGGATAGAGAAAAGACCATGTGAAGACACAGCAAGAAAGCATCCATCTGCAAGCCAAGAAGAGAGATCTCACCAGAAACCAATGGGATACCATCCTCATCTTCACCACTCCCCCACAAAAAAGATTCCCAACATTTTAAAAGATGAATAATATTCAATGTTAGTGAAGGTGTGGAGATACAAACATGTCTGTATGCTAATGGTGGAGCACTGCACATTATCTGAGGGTACCTTGATCTGGACATACAGCCTCTAGAATGGAGAAAATAAATTTCTGTTGTTTAAGCCACCCAGTCTGTGGTACTTTGTTATGGCAACCCCAGCAAACTAATACACTTGCCAATCCAGTAATTTTAAAAGTATGTTTGCTTTTCCATGTCACAGAAGATTACGCATTTAAGCATTCCCACTAAAACAATAAAAACATGGCAGCTTTTTATAACATCTTTCTTACCTTCTTAAATAATGTGGCAGATGCCATTTCAGACCCGTTTAGTGTCTTTAAGAGGAACATCGGCCAGGATGATGTATTCATCTGGTACCCTGTTTTATAAAATAAATTAGGTATCATGAAAAAGCCTCCCTGTGATACTATTAACAAGTTGGTATAAAAAATAGGTTTCATTCCCATTATTCTCAAGAGAATGACTTTCTTATCTAAGAACTCTGAACATGGGCAAGAGGAGCAGATGTACCCTCCTCTCACTGCTAGTGTCCCCACTGTACTGTCTGGCAACAATGCTACAGTGGGCGTAGAAACGCTCATTTTAAGAGAAGCCACTAGCTAGGATTCACCAACAAACATGTATATAATACCAGGGGTGATCTAAGCTGGAGCCTAGGAGAGCTTCCATTCCACCACCAACAATCACACAAGCAAGGGTAAAGGCTGTAAAAGACTCTAGCCCCCTTTTCCTCAGGGCCCCTGGCTTCTTTCATTTCAGAAAGACAGTTTTCTGTCAAACTCAGCACATATACACACACAACAGTACATTTCATTGCATGTAATTTTACCTCAAAAGAAAAAAACCTATAGATATTTACTCGTTAATGATATATATGCTAAAGTATTTAGGGGACGTGCACTGATGTCAACAACTCACTCTGAAATGTATTGACAAATAAGAAGGATTGATGAATAAACAGAAGCGCAGATAGATGGATATGTGATAAAGTAAGCATAATAAAATGATAATGGTAGAATCTAGAAAGTGGACACGGGGGTACTCACTGTAAAATTCTTTCACGTTTTCTGCATGTTTGAAATTTTCCATAAAATATGTTAGAAAAAAAGACAGCTCTCACTTTAGCAATCTTAATACATACTAAAAATGATCTTCTTTTAGAATTTGTATCAGATGCTATCAAAATAGACTCAACAAGTATCTTTTCTAGAGATCTCACTAACTAATGGTATCACAGCATCTGGCATATGCAGCAGGGAGCAGGGGTCTGCTAGTTTTACTGCTTTCTGGGGGCAATCTGTTTCATGCAACACCTGCTTGCCTCAATGCCAGAATTAGAAAGAATTTGGATGCGCCCCTGATACGTGCATACATTAAGACAGAGAGGCACATGAATCACTGGCAATGGGTGCAGGTTTTGTCCTATTCTCCATCAACAGAACAAAACATACAAAAAAGGTAAGATGGAAAGTCATCCTCTAATAACCCTGTACCAAAATCCCCTTAATCTGACTAGAGACACAATTGTTGCTAGAAAAAAAAACAGGGGTGGGGGGTGATTTTTCACATACTCCCTTACAATAAATCAACATCATTATTCTCCATTCTATGGAGAGTACTGCATAAGAATCATTCTCTGGTCCTTAAAACTTTCTCTCAATCCCCGTATTATCCTATTCCATCATGTGCCCAGATTTTCCTGAATGTAACATTTTACTTAATTCTATAATTGCTTAAAGTCAAACATAGATTAAAAGACCAAAATTGGGTTAAGGTACATATAAAAAGTTTAAAAAGAAATAAAACTAATTTATAAGGTTAGGAAGTCTAGATGGCAGTACCTTTAGGAAAGGAGAGATTATGACTAGTTAACAGCAGGAGTGGGTCTTCTGGGGGGCTGATAATGTTCTGTTTTTGATTTGGATGATGGCTTTACAGATGTGTTCACTTATAAATGAGCTATATACTTATGACCTGTATACCTTTCAGTTTGTGTGTTAAAACTTTTTAAAATCTTTTAATAATAACCTTTAAAGTTTAAATCAATAAATCTTTTTCAAAGGAAAACTAAATAAGTTGTATTAAAATGAAAGTTGGCCGGGCACGGTAGCTCACACTTGTAATCCCAGCACTTTGGGAGGCCACGGTGGCTCACACTTGTAATCCCAGCACTTTGGGAGGCAGAGGCAGGTGGATCATGAGGTCAAGAGTTCGAGACCATCCTGGCTAACATGGTGAAACCCTGTCTCTACTAAAAATACAAAAATCAGCCAGGTGCAGTGGCAGGCGTCTGTAGTCCCAGCTACTCTGGAAGCTGAGGCAGGAGAATGGCGTGAACCTGGGAGGCGGAGCTTGTAGTGAGCCGAGATGGCGCCACTGCACTCTAATCTGGGCAACAGAGCGAAACTCTGTCTCAAAATAAATAAATATAAACAAACAAACAAACAAATAAATAAGTAAATAAAATGGAAGTTAAACTACTCAAAAGTGCCTAAAAAGCAAACTGGCACCAATTGTGCATTTTTAGGTATATTGCCAAAACAGATACTAATCGGCACATATTTCTATACATTTCATATTTTTAAATAAAACAAAAGTCTAAGAATTTTATTTAAAAGAATGATCATAAATCAAGTTATGTATCTGAAATGCTAACAATTACAATAGCAGCATCTCCTTAAACAAACTGCAAAAACATTCCACATTGCAAAAAGAGAAATAAAATCCAAATAGGGAAGCACTAAGCCCAGGTTTGTACTTATCTTTCACACAGAATTCTGTGTAATTTGAGAAATATTACAAACAACAAATAAACAACAAAAGACGTGAGTGAAAGAAGGCAAAAGGTAACAAACAAACATGACCCAAGCCATCTTCTTGGAATAACATATCTCCAACTAGTTTTTTAAAATATTTTAGCCTGGAGCAGTGGCTCACTCCTGTAATCCCAGCACTTTCGGAGGCAGAGGTGGGCGGATCACCTGAGGTCAGGAGTTTGAGACTAGCCTGGTCAACATGGTGAAACCTCGTCTCTACTTAAAAATACGAAAATTAGCCAGGTGTGGTGGTGGGCGCCTGTAATCCCAACTACTCGGGAGGCTGAGGCAGGAGAATGGCTTGAAACCAGGAGGCAGAGGTTGCAGTGAGCCGAGATCACACCACTGCACTCCAACCTGGGCAACAAGAGCGAGAATCATCTCAAAAAAAAATATTTTTTAAACCAAATGAGTTATAACGAACAAACAGAACAAGGACAGCATAAAGATATATTACTAAAGAGTGGCTATTGTTAATATCTTAAATTTGTGATTCTCAAGGAATTTTTCACTAATAGGAAAACAAAAAAAATCCATTCTTTTATTGTGCTTTGCAACAAGGAATTTTCATTTTCAGCACTGTAAAGAATCAAATAAAAACAAATACCCACCATTCACTCAAAGTACAGAACAGCAACTAAATAAACTAAATAATTTCTTTCCTACAGAGTATCATGGTATGCTTAAATTTTAAAAAGAAAAATGTTGCCCCAAATTAGTCACACTCTTTTTACCTGTCAAAAATTTGGCCAAAATTAAAGTACATATTTTGTACCTTAAAATCTTGGCTAAAATATCCATTTTCTCCTTTTCAAAGACCTAAAGGTACTAATTCCTGCCCCTCTCACACTGATTTCTTCCCACTGTAGGTGAAATGAAATTCTTGAGTTTGAAACTGGAAACTGAATGTGGAATCATACCCTTCCCCTAGACTTATCCCTATACCAAAATTGCTGAATGGCTCAGTGGACAACATTGAAAGAGCATGTGCCTTGTATCAAATGCTACAAAGTTCTTCTCCAGAAGGAGTTCTGAATCTGCATATGTAATCTAGTAGAGTTGGTTCTGACATTTCAAGTCTGAAGACCTAGCATGAGTCTTGCCCTGGAGTGGGGAACCTTCCATACACATATGCCAGATATGTACTTAAGCAAAACTCCACAACAGATGGTGCTGATTTCCTCTCTCATCATACATTCTGCACAGTAACCATCTAACCATCTATTTACAAGAATGCCCAAGAAAATAAATTTTAAAAGGCCACTTAAAGCCATTTCTATTGAACATCACATTAGAAAGAATACGCTATTTTTAAAACTGTTTCTTCTTACCTAGTGGAGGTTGAAGTAAGTCTCCTTCCTTTTCACATGTCCCAACAGGTTGTATGTCTGGGGAATCGACAAGCCTCCAAAAATCATTTCTATTATCACTACCATCCAGTCGTAACCGTAACCTGGCCCCAGTAATTCCAATAACCGTAGCAATACACACTGAAGTGGCATTGCGAGGATCACGGGCTTCCAATTTCATACCAACTTTGAAATCATTCACAGGTGGAATCTGAGACTATACATGTAAATAAAATTTGGTTAAAATGCATCAACTATAAGACGAGACACATGGATAGCTATGTCACCAGAATACCTGAGGAACATTTTAAATAACAGTCACAGCGGATGATAAGTGAGGTCAGAGCTGTAAGAGTCAAGCAAAAGATCTTCAAATTCTCTCCTTGGCTTGACATGCAGCATAAAAACACTACCCACTGCTGTTCTCACTCATCTGCCCACTTCCAGGCAACCCAAATACAACCTCTAAAATATACCCTGAGTGGCTTTCTAAAGTAAGAATCTGATTAGGCCATTCCCCTTGAAATTAGCCAACCAGCAGCTCACCACTGCCTATAATAAAGTCCAACTCCTCAGCACAGTTTAAATGCCCCCACAACTTTAACCTCATTTCCACATTATCGCCTCTATCCACTTTGTGCTCCAGTCACCCCAAGCCATCCCTTAATACTCAGATGCTTTCATGCCCATGTGCCTTGGCTTTAGATGTTCTCTCTGCCTGGAATATCCTTCCTCCCATTCCAACCATCTCAAATAGCATCTCTCCTGTGAGCCCTTCCAGTGTGGAGTTATCACACTTCTCATAATTATTTATTTGCATGTCTGCTTTTCCTGCCAGATGGGCAATCATAAAGCTTAGTATACCTGACATAGAGTAAGTTCTTAATTCATGAATGCAAAGAGACCATCTGGCTCTTAAGTGGCATTACCACAATCCCACTATCTCCTGACACTACCAGAATCTAACAATCACACAGACATCCTCCAACAAGTTAATAGTTTACATTAACCAACAGCTACAGAATCTTGGCATACCTGACGGAAGCACTCTGAAGGAGCACTTATAGACCCAGTCTCTTTCAAATACTCCTCCCAGTGGAAATCATCTGGAAAAAGCACATGTACAAAATAGTTTCTTAAAGCATATACAATGTAACTTTTAGTATATACAACTTTCAGGATTAAAATGGGTTTTAGTTCCATGCCTCTTTAAAAAAAAAAAACAAACAAACTTCCAAAAGAGTAGATTCAAACATCCTGATCTACATTTCATGACCACATAAAAATAAAAGATCAGATGATATCCTCATAATAATAGCTCAGATATAAATTATAACCTAGATACTCTCATTGTAATGTGGACTACAGCACAGTGATTCTAAAAATGTGGATGTTAGAAATAACTAAAGAAATTGTTACAGAGTAATAGCAAAGTCTACCCATCTGTCTCTAATATAAATTTATTCGATAAATATGTTTTCACCACTTTATTCCATTAATGTGAAGGCACTTCTTTGTTATTCATGGGGAGCTAAAGGTGTTTAGTGTGTGGTCAAACAGAATTTTACCCCTGAAATGCTTTATGGAAAGAAAAAAATCCAGTAACCAGAGTAGTTTCTCAATGGACTATTAGATCTCCATTCAGAGTGTCAAGAAGATGGTGGCAGAACAAAGCAATAAACCAGTCATCAGTACAGTCACTAATATGGATTATTTTAATGACCTACATTTTCTACAGACTCTTGCTGTCCTTCCTTAGTCTTCATGACATATTATAATGTTAGAAGAGAAGATCAGAAAGCAGAGCACATTGTCTGGCTTGAACATATCATTTCACTGTGCCAGCCAGACTGTCAAGACACTGAAAAAAAGACTTGATAGTAGTAGTGAACGAACTAGTAATTCACATGATGTTTAATTCTCATCATTCATGAGGCTTTTCTATACTCTTGTTAAATTTCCTCACTATAAAAATATTGGGTTTGACAGTTCTCTTTCTTGAAAGAATCTATGTTTACCAGCTTCTTACACTTCCTTCAAAAGATATACTTAGATGACTCCCCCCTTGCAAAAAACAAAAAAAACCTACAGAGTGCTGATAATGTTTAACCACCAGCTTTCTGGAAAATACAACAAAAAACCTGACTGATAGCGTTTGCAGATTTCTGTGATGTAAATATGACCACCATGGTTGACTGTAAGGTGCCAAGGTAAAACCACCAACCACCAAATTGGGAAAAGATGTACACAATTGGCTCTCCCAAGCCGGTGTGAACCAGCTCCAGTGTGCCACCATTACATATGTGTGTATGCATTTCCATATGTATGTACACATATTATATGTGGTATTAAGCATGTCACACATAACATTTTGCACCTTGTTTTTGTTTAATAGATCTAAGAGACTGTTTCATTTAAAAGAAAATACTGGGTTTGATTCCACTTCCAGATGATGTGAAGCAAGCACCACCAGCATTGAAAATCATGCATCAGAGAAGAGTGTTAAGAATGTGTGCTTTAGGGCCGGGTGCGGTGGCTCACGCCTATAATCCCAGCACTTTGGGAGGCTGAGGCGAGTGGATCACCTGAGGTCAGGAGTTCGAGACCATCCTGGCCAACATGGTGAAATCCCATCTCTACTAAAAACACAAAAATTAGCTGGGTATGGTGGTGGGCACCTGTAATCCCAACTACTTGGGAGGCTGAGGCAGGAGAATTGCTTGAACTCGGGAGGTGGAGGTTGCAGTGAGCCGAGATCGCACCATTGCCTGGTGGCAGAGTGAGAATGCATCTCAAAACAAAAAAAAAGAATGTGGGCTTTAGAGTCAGATCTGCCTGCTTCCAGTATGGCTTTACCTCTTACTAGCTATGTGAGCCTAAGCAAGTCATTCACTTTCTTAGCCTTAGTTCCTTCATTTATAAAATGGGAAAAGTAATGTACATGGTACTAGATATGTTGAGAGCTAAATAAAGTAGCATATATGTAAGTCACTCAATAAACGGCACATTATAAAACTAGAAGTCATAGTTGTGCTTAAATTTATTAATACTGAATAACTTTGTCAAAAGTGAAAACTGAAATCCATGCCTTCAAAACTAAACAGAGCAGGTGTTTCAGTGATTGACCCCTAGCACTACAGATTCTAAGTGAAGCTCTACTACCATATGATCTTGGAGAGCATTTAAAAAGAACAAAATGGGCCGGGCACAGGGGCTCACTCCTGTAATCTCAGCATTTGGGAGGCCGAGGTGGGCAGATCACCTGAGGTCAGGAGTTTGAGATCAGCCTGGCCAACATGGCGAAACCCCATTTCTACTAAGAAAAAAATAAAATAAAATAAAATTTGCTGGGCGTCGTGGCGGGTGCCTCCCAGCTACTACTTGGGAGGCTGAGGCAAGAGAATCGCTTGAACCCGGAAGGTGGAGGCAAAGGTTGCAGTGAGCCAAGATCGCGCCACTGCACTCCAGCCTGGGCAACAGAGGGAGACTCCGTCTAAAAAAAAAAAAACATCTAGTTGGGATGGATGGATGTCATTACAAAGCTGACATTCCTGGAGGAAAAGAGTGTAAGTCAGTGTAAAACAAGCAGGAAATGAATACCCAAAGAACTAACACTCTTCCATAAACCAACGACATTTGTAAAATTTTTCAATAATATTAGAAAATACTTAATTCATCTCCGTAACACAAATTTTAAAAATATTCTATTACCATTTGTGTCTGAATGGGCTACAATTTGAGCTAGCAAATCCTTTATACTAGTGCTCTACAATATAATTTTCTATCAGATTACTGGTTAATGACCATATCCAGCATTTGCCATTTGGAGCCTCAGGTTTTTTTGTTGTTGTTGTTGTTTTTCCCTTTTTTCCATAAGGCAAAATTCTTAATCATCTTGATAAAACTGTTCATCTTGGCTGCCCACATGCTCAGACTCTACCAATAACATAGGGGAAACACACAAAAATCCAGGCTTTACTAATTTAGACTTGACACATCTACATCAATACCACCACTGGAATTCCCAACCAGAAGTCAAAACAGTCAGAAAGTCTTAGTTAAGCCTGAGGTCCCAGTCTGCCTCTGCATCATATCTCCATTGACAGATTGGGGATGGGGGCAGTATTCTATCCCAGAAGAGAGGCCTGGGAACTGATACGATACATATATAACCTTGTGATCTGATTGTTATTCACATATGCCCATGGTCTCTCTTCTTCTTTTACTTGCACTCTATTCTAGTCCACACATTAGCTCCAACATCTTTTTGCACTGAATATAACCCATGTGAGCTCCCCTGGTCTTCCCTAGAGTAAATCAGAATCATGTCTTCCACCAGTGCTATCCTTGGGATGACAAGCTATGTGAAGATGGGCAAAATACCTAGAGATAGAAGTTTCTCAGCTGAATAATCAGCATCCACTAATTCACAGCATTTATCACAACTATAATTAGGCATCTGTTGATTTCTATCTTTCCCACTAAGCTCAAAGAGGGTAAGAGGCTGGGTGCAGCGGCTCACACCTGTAATACCAGCACTTTGGAAGGCTGAGGTGGGCAGATCGCTTGAGCCTAGGAATTCAATATCAGCCTGGGAAACACAGGGAGACCCTGTCTCTACAAAAAATTGTTAAAAATTGCCAGGCATGGTGGTGCACGCCTGTGGTCCCAGATACTCAGGAGGCTGAAGTGAGAGGATCACTTGACCCCAGAAGGTCAAAGCTGCAATATGCCATGATCATGCCACTGCACTCCGGCCTGGGTGACAGAGTAAGACCTTGTCTCAATCAGTCAGTCAATAAAAGAGGGCAGGAATCATGTCTGTATTGTTCATAACCGGATTCCCATAGCAGGTCATCAGCATGTGCCAGGGACTGTCCTAGGTACTGCAGATGCATCAGTTAATAAAACAGATTAAAACCCTGGCTCTCTTGGAGCTTATCTTCTGGTAGTCACTCACTGATTTCTAAAATAGGATGTTAGGGCCCAGGCCTGAGAAGTATCTGCAGATGGCTATCAACTTAAGTAATCTATTTTTTTAACTAAATGTCTACAATGGGAAAATCTATAGAGGCAGAAAGTAGACCAGTGTTTGCCTAGAGCTGGGGGAGAGAGGAGGCACTAGGGGCAAATGGGGAGTACTGTTAATGGGTACAGGATTTCTTTTTAGGGGGATAAAAATGCTCTAAAATTGACTGTGGTGGTGGTTGCACAACTCTGTGAACATACTGAAAACCACTGAATTGTGCACTCTAAATAGGTGAATTATATGATATGTGAATTTTATCTCAGTAAAGCTGTTATATTTTTAAAAACACATGGAGAGGAGTTTGTAGGGATAAAGAACAGTCTAATTCAATGGCCTCCATTTCAAAGCTCAGAGGATTTGGGGGTTACAGGGAAGAGTTGAAGAACAAATAAGGCCACGGGAAAGAAAGTTAAGGGAGCACTGAGGGCCCAGCTATAGTGAGAGACAACAATTCCATGGGGATTACCTCTACAGGCAATCTTCACATAGGAACAGAAAGTCATAGGGTGAACTGCTCTGCACTGGGGCTGGCAGGGCAAATACAACAGAAACACAAGGGGCAAGAAATCTCTGGAAATGTCTGGTAAAACAACAGTTTGCTATGTTATTTTTTAATGCCTTTTGTGTACATATGACTTATTTTCTCATTTAAGAGCAAGCCAATGCATCAGATTCTATTACATCTCCTGAGTGTCTCTGATGCAATATTATACACGTGCTGTTCATAATAAGGAACACGAATTAATAAATTAACATTTACTGAACACTTACTATATGCCTAAGCATTATATTAGGTGCTTTAAATTCATTTCCTCTATTTATTTCCAGTAGTACCATGAGATAAGTACTATCATTATCCCTGTGTTATAAAGAAGAAAAAAGAACTGGGCACAGTGGCTCACGCCTATAATCCCAGCATTTTGGGAGATTGAGGCGAGTGGATCACCTGAGGTCGGAGGTTTGAAACCAGTATAGCCAGCACAGTGAAACCCCATCTCTACTAAAAATACAAAACCTAGCCAGGCATGGTGGTGCACGCCTGTAGTCCCAGCTACCTGGGAGGATGAGGCATAATCACTTAAACCCAGAAGGTGGAGGTTGCAGTGAGCCAAGATCACACCACTGCAGTCCAGCTTGGGTGACACAGTAAGACTCTGTCTCAAAGAAAGAAGAAGAAAAAGAGTCTAAGAGCTGCTGAGTAATGTGCCCAAGGTCACCATGGCCAGAAAAAAAAAAAAAGCTTTCACATTGACTATAACATTAGAAGGGTTTTTGCTAATAACCAAATTATTTTAAATTGGTAATATATACATGGCAATTAATAACTAGATACCTATAATTTAGGAAAATTTGCACTGAAATATACAAAGTTACCTTTTTACTTAATCCATGTCAACTTAATCTCTAAGTAAAACCAAAGTAAAATTTTCAAAATAAAATACAATTTTTGACCTTTCTTATTAGATTTTATATTTACAGAAGTTTACGGTATACAGACTATACAGTAAGAAATCAAAACAATAAGAAAATTTGCACTTAAAGTTAATTTTAACACTAGTGAGGAAGAAAACTATGCTGTATTAAATTACTTTAAAACCTACCTCTTTGTACAGAAGACGTACTTGACTGAGGAGTTTTCTCTTGATTCTCCTTCTTGACATCCATGGAATCTAATAAAAAAGAAAATAGCAATAGTGGGAGGCCACAGCAACAGCTTGAATTTAAAAATGTTAAATAGCCAATTTTAGTTTTTTAATACCCTCATTTTCCACGTAGGACTTACCATTTTCTAATATACTATGCATTTTATAATTTGTTCATTTATTTTATTGTCTCACTCTACTCAAATGAAATCTCCAAAAGGGTGGAGATTTATTTATTTTATTGTCTATCTCATTCACTGTGGTATCCTCAAGTGCCTAAAACAGGACCTGGCATCGCAACACTCTCAAGCATTTGTTAAATCAATGCATCAGGCCGGGCACGGTGGCTCATGCCTGTAATTCCAGCACTTGAGGAGGCCAAGGCAAGCAGATCACATGAGGTCACGAGTTTGAGACCAGCCAAGCCAACATGCGAAACCCTGTCTCTACTAAAAACACAAAAAATTAGCCAGGCATGGTGGCGGGCGCCTGTAATCCCAGCTACTCAGGCAGCTGAGACAAGAGAATCACTTGAACCCGGGAGGCAGAGGTTGCAGTGAGCCAAGATAGCGCCATTGCACTCCAGCCTGGGTGACGGAGTGAGACTCCGTCACAAAAAAAAAAAAACAAAAATTCAGTGCATCAATAAATCAAAATAAGCTGATTGATCTTTACAATGTTTAAATTAACATGTCCTAGAAACAAAATGGATGGTTTTGAGAGTTCAAAACATAACAGAGAAACTACAATACAGTGTAATTCAACGGACTGCGCAGAGATTTTCTTGGTGCTAAGCTAAAGAGCTCAAATAACACTGGACCTTGTAACCTCACCAAATCTAAGATGTACCATTTCATCCACATGTATTATATATAGTATGTATCTCTAAAAGGATTCATTTTTTAAAATTTAAGCATAATACTTTTATTACATCTAAAAAATTAACCATAATTCCTTAAAATCATCAAATAACCAGTGTTCATATTTCCCCAATTGTCTTAACTATTTTCAGTGTGTGTGCTTGATTCAGAACCCAAATAAGTCTACACACATAGCAATGGCTGATATGTCTCTTAGGCCTCTTTTGATCTACAGGCGTTTTCCTCCTTTCTTCTCATTTTTATTCTTTCCCTTTACAATTTTTTTGCTGACAATACCAGTCGGTTGGTCCTTTCAAGTTTTCGCGTCTGGATTTTGCTGACTACCTCCCCACAGAGTTGGGTTCCTCTGGTTCTTGTATTTTCTTTAAATTGGCATTCATATTTCAATCCAGAAGAGTTTGGTCAGATTTAAGGTTGGCTTTTTGGTGGGACAGGAGAGGATAAGATGACTTCATAGGTGGTGGTGTGTATTTCTCACAGGAGGCTCCTAATATCTAGTTATCTCTCTTTTCGTGATGTGAACAGTCGTGGATGACTATTGCCTAGATCCATTCGTTTATGAATGGTTGCAAAATGAAGGTATTCTAATTCTATCATTCTTTATTAGCCAGAAAACTTCTATAGAGAGACGCTTCCATGCTTCAACCATTCAGTTACCTTAAGGCATGGATCACATAGAGAAATCACAATCAACACTTTATTATTTTCCTGTATTTTCTAGTTTTCAAAGTGATGAGCTAGATCTCTAGTATTCTCCACAGATGACCAGTAAGCTTTATTTGTTTTGCTTTTTATTATCATTATGAACTCATGGATTTAAACTTGTGTTTTCATCTGTTGCTGTTTTACCCTTATTGATGTTCTAATTGTCAAGTGAAAAACTTCTTAAAGAAGGATCTAAGAATGATGCCATTCAACGTAACAGATCTACTTACTAGTTATGACTGAGTGACTCTTCAAGATATGTGAACACTTGAGAGGGACATATGAGCTGCTTTCTGTTTAAATGATTTCAACTGAGTGGTTCAAGAAAGGTAGTTCCTCTATACAGAAATTTTCTGGCTAATGAAGAATGATAGAATACCTTCATTTTATAACTACTAATAAATGAATGGATCTAGGCAATAGCCATCCATGACTTTTTGTGATGTGAAAATAGCCATCCATGACTTTTTGTGATGTGAAGAGATAACTAGGCTGGATGCGATGGCTCACATCTGTAATCCCACCATTCTGGCAGGCCAAGGAGGGAGGATCGCTTGAGGCCAGGAGTTTGAGGCCAACCTGAGCAACACAGCAAGATCCAGTCTCCACAGAAAAAAATAATTTTTTTTTAATTAGCCAGGTGTGGTGGCACACATCTGCAGCCTCACCTGCTTGGGAGGCCAAGGCAGGAGGATCACTTGAGCCCAGGAGTTTGGGGTTACAGTAAGCTGTGATTACGCCACTGCACTTCAGTCTGATAATTTCATCTCTGTAAAAAAAATATGTTTAAAAAAAAGGTCAGGCACGGTGGTTCACGCCTATAATCCCAGCACTTTGAGAGGCCAAGGCAGGAAGATCACTTGAGGTCAGGAGTTCGAGAGCACCCTGGCCAACATGGCGAAACTCTGTCTCTACTGAAAATACAAAAAATTAGCCAGGCATGGTAGCTCCCATCTGTGGCCCAGCCTCTCAGGAGGCTAAGGCAAGAGGATCACTTAAGCCCAGGAGGCAGAGATTGCAATGAGCCATGATCATGCCACTGCCCTCCAGCCTGGGCAACAGAGCAAAACCCATCTCAAAAAATAAAATAAAAATAAAAATTGTAAAAAAGACAGAGAGAGATAACTACATATTAGGAGTCTACTGTGAGAAATACACAACACCGCTTATGAAGTCATCTTATCCTCTCCTCCTCCACCAAAAAGCCAAACTTGAATCTGCACAAGAAAAGTACAAATTTATATTTACTAAATAGTTCTACAGAAAGATTTTTCTAATAGAAAACAAAGTAAAACTGTAAAGGCATGCTTAGCTTCTAGAGAAGCTAAGAATCTAGTTAAGAGACTACACTAAACTGATACACTTAAAATTAGAGAACAGCATTTAGTACTCAGCATTCAGCCAGAGGAAGTCATGAGAGATACAGCACTTAAAGGAGAAACAGGATGTAGGAAGGCCAATGTGTAAAGAATGTATTATGGGAAGGAAGATACAACACAAAGTTGACTGCAAATGAGTGTGGCATATTCATGGAATAGTGAGCAGACTTCTCATAGAGCAAAACAGGATAAAACATTTTTTAATCACTCTTTGGATTCTAATCTTGGCTTTGTCACAAACTGTTGTATGACCTTAACCTCCCTAAGTTTCAGTTTTCTCATTTATATAACTAGCAAGGAAAGACAGTGATCTTTAATAGCTATTCAGTTCTAAAATTCAAATTCTAAGCACCTAGCATCTCCTATAAATTTATTTTTTAAAGGCTTTATTTCAAAAGTTCAGTATACCAGAAGATATTCATTCCAAATGAGTAACTAAAAACATTATTACCTTTAGCAAGTAAATCTTACCTTCATTCACTGTTTGTCCCATGGTATCCGTATTTGGTGTTGTTTCCTACAGGGAGAAAAACCAATTAATGCCTCCTTTTAGCATAATACATTTCTGAAGGGTAAAGAGCATTAGAAGTCAGTTATAAGGCCAGATCAATTTAATGTTTCCCTTGAAGAAAAATGATAAGATTTGTATATGCCTAGTTGCCTGGGAATGGAGGAAGAAGGAATTGAGGGATGACTGCTAATGGGCATGAGTATGGGTATGAAGTTTCCTTTGTGGGGTAATGAAAGTGTCCTAGAATTAGATAGTGGTGAAGGTTGTACACCTTGTTGTGAAAATACTAGAAATCATTGAATTATATACCTAAAAAGGGTGAGTTTTATGGCATGTAAATTATGACTCAATTTTTAAGATTAACTGAGTAAAAAAGAACAGTTGATAGGTTAGCAAAGTTAGGATTCAAACTGAGGCCTATCCCAGGAAGCCCACTTCTGCTACATCATGTTGCCAAGAGGTACAAGAATTATGACTATGTTGGGAAAACCTGTAAGAACTGCAAGAGTCAGGTCTAACAAGAATTATTTGTTAGAAGCCTTGTGTATTTTGAGCTATAATTCATTAATTCAAAGTTTTCCTGCATGTCCTCAATATGTCAGGCATTCTGCAGCAAAGATAAATAACAGACTGTCCTTGGCCTTCAAGATCTCAGCCTAGTCAGAAATAAGCATATGAACAAAACACAACGTAAGTGCTATTTTAAAAATGTACATGGATAAACCTAATATAGCAAAAGGCTATCTATCCTGTCATTACTCCATGTGCCTATAATAAGAACATGATGATGTGTATAACTGAAGGTAATCTGGCACTTAAAGGAAACCTATGAAGAATACATTCATAGGCTGGGTGCAGTAGCTCATGCCTGTAATCCTAGCACTTTGGGAGGCCAAGGCGGGTGGATTTCTTGAGCCCAGCAGTTTAAGATTAGCCTGGGCAAAATGGCAAAACCCTGTCTCCACAAAAAGTAAAAAAACAAATTAGCTGAGCATGGTGGCACATGCCTGTAGTCCCAGCTACTTGGGAGGCTGAGGTGGGAGGATCACCTGAGCCTGGGGAGGTCAAGGCTGCAGTGAGGCAAGATTGCACCACTGCACCCCAGCCTGGGCATAAGAGTGAGACCCTGTCTCAAAAAAAAAAAAAAAAAAAAAAGGTGATGGCGCACGCCGGAACTCCCAGCTGCTCGGGAGGCTGAGGTACGAGAATCACTTGAGCCTGGGAGGCGGAAGTTGCACTGAGCTGAGATTGCGCCACTGCTCTCCAGCCTGGGAGATAGAGCAAGACTGCCTCTTAAAAAAATAATAATAAATAATGAAGCCAGCTAGAGAGCCTTCTGTACCTCTGATTCAACAGACCTACACCCAAGCATCACTTTCCCAAAACCTGCTGCTTCTGCATCTTTCTCTTACACTACCTAGGCGTTCGGGCTGCCGGCAGGAGTGCCACAGTGAGAGGCACTGGCAGGGAATGTGGAAAGGAGTGCTGGTCCCCAGACCCAGGCCAAGAGCCTTGGTTTGCCCACTAGGATTGTTTTAAGAAAATGGCAAACAAACCAGACATGGGGGAAATTGCCAGCTTCAATAAGGCCAAGCTGAAGAAAACAGAGATGCAGGAGAACACCCTGCCGACCAAAGAGGCCACTGAGCAGAAGCAGAGTGAAATTTCCTAAGCACCTAGAGGATTCCCTACCCCTGTCATCTTCAAGACCGCAGTAGTGATGTGGAGGAAGAATCACCGCCAGATGGACACAAGCCACAAGCTGTGCTGTGAACCTGGGCACTCCACGCTGATGCCACCAGCCTGAGGGTCCCTATGGGTCCAATCAGACTGTCAAATTCTCTGGTTTGCCCCAGGATATTATAGAAAATTATTTGCACGAAATTAGCCAGGCGTGGTGGCAGGCGCCTGTAGTCCTAGCTACTCGGGAGGCTGAGGCAGGAGAATGGCGTGAACCCGGGAGGCAGAGCTTGCAGTGAGCCAAGAAAGCGCCACTGCACTCCAGCCTGGGTGACAGAGCGAGACTCCATCTCAAAAAACAAAACAAAACAAAACAAAATTATTTGCATGAATAATGAAAACACAGATCATGGCAAAAAACAAAATAAAATAAAAATGTACTAGTTAGTTGGGAAAAATTTAGTAATTCCCTCTGGGCTTCCTAGTAGATAAAAGCAAAAAGGAAAACACTTGGGTTATATACAAAGAAATTCAGAAAAAAAGACAAACATTTCCGTAGGACCAAATACTAGGAAAAATCTGCAAAGATTCTGATGTAAAAGAATATTGATGGCCAGGTGCAGTGGCTCACGCCTGTAATCCCAGCACTTTGGGAGGCTGAGGGGGGCAGATCATGAGGTCAGGAGATCGAGATCATCCTGGCTAACACGGTGAAACCCCGTCTCTACTAAAAATACAAAAAACTAGCCGGGCGTGGTGGCGGGCGCCTGTGGTTCCAGCTACTCGGGAGGCTGAGGCAGGAGAATGGCGTGAACCCGGGAGGCAGAGTTGCAGTGAGCCGAGATCGCACCACTGCGCTCCAGCCTGGGCAACAGAGCGAGACTCCATCTCAAAAAGGAAAAAAGAATATTGACTAATTTAATAGAAACTATCTTTGACTATAACTTGAGAAAAAATAAAAGGTTCTATTGTCCCTCTTAAAATGCATTACACTGTAACTCACCTGTCTTTCAGTCGCAAGGATAGACGTTATAGATGTTAAAGAAAGGAAGATTACTATAATCTATTGGTAAAGGATGGATAGTATCAACGGATTCTTAGTTGAATCCTCAGAGTGTCTCAAATAGAAATATATGTGGCAATAGAGGCAGACAGCACAGCTCTTTCTGGGAAAAATTAGAAGCCTGACATTCTTTTAGAAATGAAGACACATCTCATTTCCACCGTGGTAGTCTGCAAGGAAAACTGCAAAAAAGCTTATCTTTGCTTTCAATATACTTTGAACCTGCTTCGGCATTATAAGAAAGGTTCCAAAAAGACCCTCAAATAACTTTCCTCGATACATGGGGGAAAAATTTTTGGTTTTAAAAAAAGTTAAAAGCTTCAGGCTTTTGTTTTTGTTTTTGGCAACATAAAGAGTAGAAGTTGCTTCACTTAATGCATATTAGGAGCAATTCCACTGTGTGAAAAAACATTCAAATATAAGTAAGCCTTAAAAAAAAAAAAAAAGGTTAGGTTAATAGTACTTCATAGTGTCTGACATTGAAATTTCATTTACCAAAAGACTACAGTTGGGCTGGGCACAGTGACTCATGCTTGTGATCCCAGCACTTTGGGAGGCCAAGGAGGGCAGATCACTTAAGGTCAGGAGTTCAAGGCCAGCCTGGCCAACATGGTGAAAACCCATCTCTACTAAAAATACAAAAATTAGCCAGGCATGGTGGCAAGCATCTGTAAGCCCAGCTACTCAGGAGACTGAGGCAGGAGAATTGCTCGAACCCAGAAGGTGGAGGCTGTAGTGAGCCGAGATCATGCCACTGCGCTCCAGCCTGGGCAAGACTCCATCTCAAAAAAAGAAAAAAAAAAAAAAAAGACTACGGTTATACTTAATCTAGCAGTTTTATCTAGAAGCTCTGAACAAGTATGGACAATCTGCAATCTTTTACACAACCATTTGTTTTGCAGATTGTATCTTGTTACAGAACTAAGAGCTGATAAAAGATCAACAAATGCTTTGAAAACTCTTGTTTTAAACCATTTTCTCAACACAATTAAACAATGTAAACAGTGATTAATAGTGGAATTATTAAGCCTAAAACCCCCATTACTCTTATCTGATTCTGGAGAAAATTCTACAGTCTGTTGAGAAAAACAGTTTTAAAGTACTATTTAGCAAATTAATGGGTCTATAATTCTAAGGTTACAGGGCCTTTCCATTATTTGTTTATTTTCTGGAGTTTTTTGTTTGGAGAGTTTTTTTCTTTTTCTTTTCTTTTCCCTTTATTTTTTATTTTTTTCTTTGGTGTACCCCACCTCCTTTTTTTTTTTATTTTGTTTTGTTTTTAAGATAAAGTAAGCTACACTTTGAGTCTCTAATTAAAGATCACTGCCTGGAGAGTAGTGATCTTCAGTAAGGGTAAACATTTTGGCAAGGACAGGAACTAAACAAATCTGACAGCAAGAAATCTCCCAGTTTCTAGGTTCAGTTCAGTTTCACTAGGGGAAAAAAAAGAGAGAGAAAGATTTCCCACGGCCTGTTTCAACTTTAGGCCATTGGTCAGAAGTTATAAAATGAATGCAACTGTAGAATTTCAACCTGAGAGAACATAAGAATCAACAAAATACAGCCAGGCGCAGTGGTTCACGCCTGTAATCAGGCATTTTGGGAGGCCAACGCAGGTGGATCACGAGGTCAGGAGATTGAGACCATCCTGGCCAACATGGCGAAACCCCGCCTCTACTAAAAAATACAAAAATTAGCCAGGTGTGGTGGCGGGCACCTGTAATCCCAGCTATTCCAGAGGTTGAGGCAGGGAGAATTGCTTGAACCTGGGAGGCGGAGGTTGCAGTGAGCAGAGATTGCGCCACTGCATTCCAGCCTGGGTGAAAAGAGCGAGACTTTGTCTCAAAAAAAAAAGAAAGAAAGAAAAAGAAAAGGAAAAAAAAAAAACCTGGGCCAGATCATGATCACACCTGTAATCCCAGCACTATGGGAGGCTGAGGCGAGAGGATTGCTTGAGCTCAGGAGTTCGAGACTAGCCTGAGCAACACAGTGAAACCCTGCCTCTTTTTTAAAAAAAGAAAAAAAGAAAGAAAATAAATAAAAGTAAAATTAAAAAAATAAAAATACAAAACCAAACTCTCATTCCCTGTGACTCGTGGGAAACTGAAAAAATAAAAAACTTTTTAAAAGACCAAGTGCAGTGGCTCACGCCTGTAATCCCAGCACTTTGGGAGGCCAAGGCAGGAGGATCGCTTGAGCCCAGAAGTTCAAGAGCAGCCCGGGCAACATAGTGAGACCCTGTCTCTAAAAATAATAATAATAAAACAATAAATACATAAATAACCAAATTCTTGCCATCAAAATGAGCTCCTCTTCCTCTGCATTTTATTTTAAAAGCATTACAAACCCTCAATCTTTCTGAATCAGAAGTCATCTCTGAGTCTTCTCCTCTTGTGTCTTAGCAGTTACCAAGCAATTTTGATTCCTCAAGGTCAGGAAGCTGGTAGTGAAAGAAAAATGATTCAAACCTAAGTTTGTCAAATGCCAAAAGACAAGGCTCCAATACACTATACATGCTTTGAAAGGGAGAAATAAGGAGTGATATGGTTTGGTGTCCCTACCCAAATCTCATATTGAATTGTAGCTCCCATAATTCCCTCATGTTGTGGGAGCGAACCGGTGGGAGATAAATGAATCATGAAGGTGGTTTCTCCCACACTGTTCTCATGGTAGTGAATAAGTCTCAGGAGATCTGATGGTTTTATAAAGAGAAATGCCTTTCACCTGGCTCTCAGTCTCTCGTCTGCTGCCCTAGACATGCCTTTCACCATGATTGTGAGGCCTCCCCAGCCAGGTGGAACTGTAAGTCCATTAAACCTCTTTTTTCTTATAAACTGCCCAGTTTCAGGTATGTCTTTATCAGTAGTGTGAAAACACACTAATATAAGGAGATACTGTAATATGCCAGATACTCTAGAAAAAATGGATCCATGAGGGCAGGAGAAAACAGAAGTTATGTTCCCAGAGATCCAATGATAATGGTGTTGGCAGTGGTGATAATAATACTTACATCTGTTACTTACTGAGCTCTTGCTATTAATGAATGCCTGGTACCCTACCCTAAGGCTTTTATATATATTTTTTCTTATCTAAAGCTTATTACAAGCCTACAGAGCAGATACTGTTATTAATGTCCATTAATGTTCATTTGAAAGTTAAGGATACTGAGGCTCAAACACCTGCCCAAGATCACCCAGCTAGATTTGAATCTAGGTTCATGAATACTTAACCATTGTGCTAAAATTGCCGTTGTTGTGTTTAACTGTGTAAGTGCCTTTTCTCCTCTGATAGACAATAAGCTACTGGGTGCAGTATCACATCTTGTTCTTCTTTATATCCTTCAGAATAATGAGCACAGTGTCTATCACATACTAGGGTCCCCAAAATGTTTGCTGAATGAGTAAACTCTGCTGTGCTATAGGCTGCTTGTATCTAAACTATATAGAACCAGAATATTGCAGGGGGTTTTTTTGTTTTTTTTTTTTTTGAGATGGAGTCTCGCTCTGTCGCCCAGGATGAAGTGCAGTGGAGTGATCATAGCTCACTGCAATCTCAACCTCCCCGGGCTCAGGTGATCCTCCCACCTCAGCCTCCCTAGTAGCTGGGACTACAGGCACACACCACCATACCTGGCTAATTTTTGTATTTTTTGTAGTGACGGGTTTTTCCCATGTTGCCCAGGCTGGTCTCAAACTCCTGGGCTCAATGAATCCTCTTGCCTCAGCCTCTCAAAGTGCTGGAATTAGAGGTGTCAGCCACCATGCATGGCCTAAAACAATTTTTTGACAAAATTTTTCTTTTTTTTTTTTATTTTGAGACAGGGTCTCACTCTGTTGCCCAGGCTGGAGTGCAGTGGCATAATCAGGGCTCACTGCAGCCTGACCTCCCGGGCTTAAGTGACTGTCCTGCCTCAGCACACCCCCTGCATCCCCCCCCGCCCCCCCCCCCCCGCCCCCCGCACACACACACAAAGTAGCTGGGACTACAGGCATGTGCCAACAAGCTCGGCAGCTAATTTTTTTTTTTTTAATTTTAGTAGAGACGATGGCTCACTAAGTTGCCCATACTGGTATCAAACTCCTGAGCTCAAACGATCCTCCTGCCTCGGCCTCCCAAAGTGCTGGGATTACAGGCATGAGCCACGGCGCTCAACTGAGATATTTCTTTTGGCTGTTATTGGTGTTCTCTGTTCCTTCCTGCAATATCAAATCAGCTGTCTTAATTTAGACACAAGTCTAAGTCAATGGGCCAAGGAGAAAATTCTGTGAGATCTGAGACAATCCCCCACCTCCAATATCTCTCTCTTTCCCAGAAGTTGATTGGTCTTTTTTTTTATTCTGAATTTTATCTCTTTCTAGGATGTTTGTGGTCTCAAAAAGACAGGTTCCATATAAATAAGTTACTATTATAGAATTCAGTTTATAAATGCCAACTACATAACAGGTATAACTAAAACATGTGCTTTAAACCAATATTCACCAAAAAAAGACACAGTCCCTATTCACAAAATAATCTATTGAAAAAAATGTCTCATCATATCCCCTTGAGTTTATCAACAGTATAAGAAGTTTCAAGGATAAGAGAGATTCACAAATATGTATGCTGGTGTTTTAAAGAAAATGTGGGAATAAGTGATGGAAGTTATTATACGTACACAATTTACCAGAGATTAATTAAATAGCACAGACAGAAAGGGTTCTTTTCCTTTCTAAATCTATCTTGTTATAAAGATACTACTTTTAGACTTGAACAAACAAAAATGCCCTCCTTTATTGTGAAGAAGAAGGTCTGAGTTAACTGCATAAAACAACATCTTTATGTTTTTAACTTGAAAATAGTTTATTATTTTGTTTCAAGAAGTACTTCACATTTACGCCTAAATGCAAAAAAAAAATACTGATTTAATTAAAATACATTGTAGTTGTGTATTTTTCTTTGACCAAGAGAAGCTCTCTCTTTCAACTAAGATTTTGTTTCTGGTAATGGTGATTATCCTAACACAGGATAGAAAAAGTGTATATTCCATTGTATAGTCATATACAATTTTGTTTAATTGAACATGAGTCATCAATTTAAGATTCCACAAGTATCTACTCAATTCACTCAAGTAAACAATCAAATGTCACATTTTCTAACATAGTTATAAAAGTAATCAGAAAAACACTAAACTCTAATATTGTAATTACATTTAAAACTAAAATTCTATCTCTGAATTAAGACTAATCAATATTAAGAAAGAACAAGCCGGGTGCGGTGGCTCACACCTGTCATCCCAGCACTTTGGGAGGCTGAGTTCAGGTGACTCACTTGAGGTCAGGAGTTCGAGACCAGACTGGTCAACATGGTGAAACCCCATCTCTATCAAAAATACAAAAATCAGCTAGGTGTGGTGGCGGGCACCTGTAGTCCCAGCTACTTGGCAGACTGAGGCAGGAGAATCGTTTGAATCCAGGAGGCGGAGGCTGCAGTGAGCCAAAATTGTGCCACTGCACCCCAGCCTGAGTGACAAGAGCAAAACTCCATCAGAAAGAAAGGGGAGAGAGAGAGAGAGACAGACAGACAGACACAGAAAGAGAGGGAGGGAGGGAAGGAGGGAGAGAGGGAGAGAGAGGGAGAGAGGGAGGGAGAGAGAGAGAGAGAGAGAGAGGGAGAGGGAGAGGGAGAGAGAGACAGAAAGAAAGACAGAAAGACAGAAAGGCAGACAGAAAGACAGAAAGACAGAAAGACAGAAAGACAGAAAGACAGAAAGAAAGAAAGAAAGAAAGAAAGAAAGAAAGAAAGAAAGAGAGAGAGAGAGAGAAAGAAAGAGAGAGAGAGACAGAAAGAACGAACGAACGAACGAACGAACATTTTTGGGCCAGGCGCAGTGGCTCATGCCTGTAATGCCAGCACTCTGGGAGGACGAGGTGGGCGGATCACTTGAGGTCTGAAGTTTGAGACCAGCCTGGCCAACATGGCAAAACTCCGTCTGTGGTGGTACATGCCTATAATCTCAGCTACCCGGGAGGCTGAGGCATGAAAATTGCTTGAACCTGGGAGGCAGAGGCTGCAGTGAACCAAGATCATGCCACTGCACTCCAGCCTGGGCGACAGAGCAAGACTCTGTCTCAAAAAAAAGAAAAAAAAAAGGAACATTTTCATCTCCATATTTCTGAAATCTGTAAAAAAAAATAAAATCAAAGAACATTTTTGGTAGCAACAACTTATCAAATCAAGCCTTCTAGAGGAAATTAAGGTTTCTAAAGAAGCAATTTTAAATTATGCTTTAGTAAAGTCCACCCCAAACAAACTAGTAATTAATCTTTTTCTGTGTCAAAACAAACCTAAGAAGACTTAACTATTTTCAAAAATTTCTAATTTAAGTTATCCAAAAAAATCATAACCTGTAAGTTAATCACTTGCAATTTTAAAATGATTTCTGTGAAAGCTATGTATTTAGTGAAGAAGTATGTTATGTCAGAAAACAGATAAACTAAAGATAAGTCAAGGGTTGCCAAAATCCCAGTTTATAGTTGTAAATTCCTAAGGTTTTAAAGCACAGCTACAAGCTAACTGCCCAAAGACCTGCTACCCACTGACATTTGTGAAGGACTTGAGTTAATGGCAGGGCATGTCAATTTACTACAGGCAGCTCATGGTGCGACATTTTGACAAAAGAACTGGATCTGGTTACAGGCTGTTCCTATTATCACTGCAGTCTAGATTTATGGTTTCTAACACCAGCCCTACAAGAAATCATGGAAATGATGACAACAACAATCCCCACTAGACAACAGACTGCAGAAAAGCATGCAATAAACCACAATCTGAAGAGACCAGAAAACTAAACATCCTTGAAAATACCTCAAACACAGGCAGGTGTCAGCAAATTACCCATTCAAATATATCTACAACTTCTCAAGTTTCAACACACAAAAAAATCTCAAATCAGAGTCTCTAAAGTAATCTAAAACCAAACAATATCTAAATATACTATTTATTGTCTACTATATCTTAATTCTTTTAATGACCAAAGATGTTTCATTTGAACAGATTTATGAAACTCTATCAAGTTAGTTAAAAATTAATACTGACTATACTGCTTTTCAAATAACATTATGGAGAAAAACACTGCAAACATTTTTAAAAATATTTCAAAAGAAAAAAAAGCAACAGTTCATAGCAAAGGGCACAGGTTTCCAACTGTATTCAAAGACGAAGAGAACTGAAAAGAAGAAACACATTTGATTCAGTATTTAAAAATAAATATATAATCAAATCTTAAATCAGCTAAAACTGATGAAAGGTAGGAAAAGTGGCCAAATGTTTAAAAAAAAAAAAAAAAAAAAAAACAAGCACATTGTCAATACACTTAAAAAACTATGTCAAGGCTATAAGGTACATACCAAATGGAGCTGTTTGTCTATAATTCACACCAGTTAATCTTTATGAGAAACAGAGGTTGAGAAAAATCAAATGTGTATTCTAAACACAACCAAAGAGAGCCCCACAAACTCTTCTCTGAGAAATGAAAGAATCTTCAAGGTATGCCCAAGAATTGTAATATTCTGAAGTTTACAACGGTAAACTTCTGAAGTTCTGAAGTTTACAACTGTACCTTACCACCGAAAGTGGGCACTCTCTTTCCCTTCTTAACAACAATTTGCTCCTATAAACTTAGGAGGGGGCAGAGCTGTAGCTATAAACACAGGTCACAAATAGTAGGTAATCAAGTGCTATCTTCAAATATTTCCCAGGTCTTTACTCACACAGAGTCAAGCTTATTCTAAAGGTTTTAACTCTTCAAATAAGGAATTCATGTAGTCTAGGTCAAATGATCATGATATTAAGATGAACAGCACCATCATATTCACTGCTACAGGATCCTCAAATATTTCATTTTTCACACAATAAGATATCTCCATTGCTTATGTTAAAACCTCTCCTGGTCGGGCGCGGTGGCTCACGCCTGTAACCCCAGCACTTAGGGAGGCCGAGGCAGGTGGATCACTTGAGGTTAGAAGTTCGAGACCAGCCTGGACAACATGGTGAAACCCCGTCCCTACTAAAATTATTTTTTAAAAAATTAGCTGGGCATGGTTGAACACGCCTATAATCCCAGCTACTCAGGATGTTGAGGCAGAAGAATCACTTGAACCTCAGAGGCGGAGGTTGCAGTGAGCCAGGATTGTGCCACTGCACTCTAGCCTGGGCAACAGAGAAAGACTCCGTCTCAAAAATAAATAAATAAATAAATAAATAACTACCAGTATTATTTCTAAGATTGCCAAGGTATAGACAACATAATGACAAAATAAACAAAATTGCCTTTGTCATGAAAACCAAAGAACACATACACATTTCAAATCTTGACAGTTTCTAAAATTTTTTCAAATTATTTTTAAGAACCACCATTGGCAGGGCGAGGTGGCTCACACCTGTAATCCCAGAACTTCAGGAAGCCAAGGCAGGAGGATCACTTGAGGCCAGGAATTCGAGACCAGCCTGGCCAACATGGTGAAATCCCATCTCTACTAAAAATAAAAATTACGAAAAATACAAAAATTAGCGGGCATGGTGATGTACACCTGTAATCCCAGCTACTCAGGAGGCTGAGGCACGAGAATTGCTTGAACCCAGGAAGCAGAGGTTGCAGTAAGCTGAGATCACACCACCGCACTCCAGCCTGGGCAACAGAGCAAGACTCTCACAAAAAAAAAAAAAAAAAAAAAAAAAAGGCCAGATTTGGTGGCTCCTGCCTGTAATCCCAGCACTTGGGGAGGCAGCAGAAGTGGGTGGATCACCTCAGGTCAGGAGTTTGAGACCAGCCTGGCCAACATGGCAAAACCCCATCTCTACTAAAAATACAAAAATTAGCCAGGCTCGGTGGTGCACACCTGTAGTCCAGCTACTTGGGAGGCTTAGGCAAGAGAATCACTTGAACGTGGGAGGCAGAGGTTGCAGTGAGCTGAGATTGTGCCACTGTACTCCAGCCTGGGTGACAAAATGAGACTCCGTGGTTTCTTTTATCTATTTCCCCAAGACAAAGAGATCATGAATGTTAAGCCCCAAAGCCAGGGATGGGTATAAACTCTTCTTTCAAAATTACCAACATGGACCCGGACATGGTGGCTCACACCTGTAATCCCAGCACTTTGGGAGGCCAAGGTGGGAGAATCACCTGAGGTCAGGAGTTTGAGACCAGCCTGGCCAACTAGGTGAAACCCTGTCTCTACTAAAAATGCAAAAATTAGCTGGGCACGGTGGCGCACCCCTGTAATCCCAGCTACTCGGGAGGCTGAGGTGGGAAAACTGCTTGAACGCAGGAGGCAGAGGCTGCAGTGGGCTGAGATCACGCCCCTGCACTACAGCCTGGGCAACAGAGCATGAGCACGTCTCAAAAAAAAAAAAAAAAAAATCACCAACATTTGCTATTTTCAAAATGTCCAGGTTTTTAGTTCCTGGAATCAACAATCAGTTCAAATTCTAAGGTATTATGTAGTAATTCTCAGACATTAATTACTGAGAGTTCTAAAATTACTAGGGATGCTTGATTTGCCCACTGCAAACTAAAAAACACCTTCTGGCAACACCAGACTAATCTTTGCACCACAGCTCATAGCTCTAAGGTTGACAGCTGGCAGAGCCCACTTTGTTCCTGTATATCCTAAAAATCAGGAATATGACTATGAGGAGACAGTGAGACCTACCCTCCCCACCCCAAGAGGGGAGCTAACAGAGACGACCACTACCTCAGATTTCCATTTACAAGTGGAAAGAGAATAGCGGGAGAAAAATACCAGGCCAAAAAAAAATACTGGAGGTGACTAATAAGGCAAACAGCAGAGGATACTGCTGTATCCACCCGTGTTCCACTTACTAGAGTTACAAAAGTCATTGCTATTAACCCAAAAAGAAAGGCAGTAAAATATTCAAGTGAAACTTTTCTCTCCCACCCCCAAGATCTCAAACTAAAATTGGAATTTGGCTCTTCCTTAAATGGAACAAGTGGCTACATCATGTTAATTCAAAAGACTTGGTATTTACTCAGCCTTTTCAAGGCACTTTATCATCATTAATTATTTCTCAGTGAGGCAGCAAAGGATTACCCTGACCATTTCACTGATGCGGAAACAGACACCAACAGCGAAGGGAACAGGGGCAGGAAGAGGGGTGATAGGAAGCATCTGGGAGGAACAGGCAGGCAGCTAAAAAGGAACAAGCCCAAAAGAAAATAAGAGTCACATCTGGCTTAGAGCTGAAGATCATAACCCTTATTTGTTATTTCTGAGCTCAGAGATTTCTGCAATATTTTGAAAAAACAAAATGCTTTAAAATACCAGTTAAAACTTAATTACAGCTTAAACTACTTAGTAATAGAAGTGAGGTTGCTTAGTATTAAAAATTACCCAATCTCCAGAGCACATATTGATTTCTATTTATACCAGCAACTCATTTTTCCCCTCAAGCTTAACCAGTATGTTATCTATTTGAACCAGAAAATAATCTCATCAAAATATATAGCTTTATATAATCCTAAACAAAAAATCACAAAGTTAATATCACCTAAGTCAGAAATAATTTGCAGTTACACTCAGAATTTTGTTTGGAGAATTACGACAAAAATACTGACTTCTCGAGTTCGCCCTTTGAATGAAAGGAATACTTGTTCTACATTCGAATTGTTTTTTTAGCTATAACTCCCCGAAATTTTCAGGAATAAACTATGGGTGGAAAGCCTTAGACACCCAGAAATTAGCACACATAGACACATAGTGGGCTCTGAATAAACTGAACTCCATCGTAAAGACAGCACAGGTGCTTAATAAAGATGTGTTGATGGGCTGGGCGCGGTGGCTCACGCCTGTAATCCCAGCACTTTGGGAGGCCAAGGTGGGCGGATCACGAGGTCAGGAGACCGAGACCACAGTGAAACCCAGTCTCTACTAAAAATACAAAAACTTAGCTGGGTGCAGTGGCGGGCGCCTGTAGTCCCAGCTACTCCAGAGGCTCAGGCAGGAGAATGGCGTGAACCCGGAAGGCGGAGTTTGCAGTGAGCCGAGATCGCGCCACTGCACTCCAGCCTGGGCGACAGAGCCAGACTCTTGTCTCAAAAAAAAAAGATGTGTTGATGGAATCATAAATCAAATGGACTGATCAACCACCTCATAAGAAAAACTGATACACCTTTTTTTAGACTGACTCCATTGTTTTTTGTACATGTTATGACACTCAACTTCAAAGCGTCGGCACATACAACGCAGTAGAGTTATATTAATCTTTTTTTCCAACTACCAATTCCAAAGCAAATCAGGTTCTCTGGGGTAAACAAGTATACATCCTTAAGAAGCTCATATGGCTGCATGATATAAATATAAAGTTTATTCAAAACTTTCAAAGCCAGTTTAAATGGTGTTTTTTCTTTACATTCTATCAGACTGTTTTAAAGGTTACAGATAAAGCTAAATACAAGGCATCAGGTGAATACTCATAAACTCAATCTTTTCTCAAAATCCCACTGGATTCATTTCCAAAAGCTTATTTTCACATTCCTCCCATTAAATAGAAAACACACACACACACACACACACACACACACACAGCCTGAAAGCACATTCGTCATTGGAAATACTTTATTTAATGAGTAAGAAAAAAGGCAAAATCGTCATTATTGAAAAACATTTCCCTACACTGTTACTGAAAAGAATTAAATATGCGTTTATGAACCATTGTTATAAAACAATTGCTCATCATAGGCAGTTGTACTCCATAAATGTTGTATCCCTCAAAACAGAAATATGAATAGCTCTGGGGGCATTAAAATGTAGCAGCATCTGAAGTTGTTTCAGGAAAAAAAAACACCTATCTCCAATAGTTCTGTAAATCATATGATCATAAGCAAGTTATTTACTTTCCCTGCCTCAGTTTACCCCACTAACCGATCCATTAACTTTCCAGAGATGCCCTAAAATAAGTCATAAACGTTAATCTCCTAATTTACAAACAAGAAGCAAATTTCAAATTGCAATCACACTTTCTGATGCTTGACAAATGTTTAACAACCTCTTTTTTAAAAATCAATAGTCTCAAATGGGAGCCTGTAAGTAAATATTTGTGCTGCTCAAACATTTGGGGGGTGGGGGAGCCGAATTACAGGTCGGCCCAGGACGCTATCTATGTACAACCTCGAGGCGCAAAATCGAGCAAATTCGCCTAGACCCGTTCTCCCTCCGGCTCTTCACACCTGGATGGGGCACAAGCACGATCCAGTGGGAAAAGGGAGAAAGGTAAGAAACTATTTCGGGACTGTTTCTAAGTGAAGGCAGCAACTTTTTTTCGGTCAGGCCGCGAGGCACGGCCATCGCGGCCGTCTCTCGTTCCCTCAGGAGGCTTAGAGCCCCCCCTCGCCTCCCCGCCAGCCCCGGACGGGACGCGCCCTCCGGTCCCGCTGCACCGCTAGGGTGAGCCACCGGCGCCCCCAGCCCCCGCCAGGAGCCCGGTGGCGGGCACCTGGCACCAGAATCCGCGCCCGCACGCCGCCGCCACAGGCGCATCCTTCCGGGCAGACGTTTCCCTCCCAAGCTCCAAAAGTTATCCCAGCCCAGACGAGGCAAAGTCAACCTCCCTCCTCGGCCCCGCCGCCCACCGTGACGCCTCCCGGGCCCCAGCCCAGCGCTACCTAAGGCAGGGAGGATGCGCCGGAGGGCGCTGTCCGCGCTGCAGGCAAGGGGACGGATGGAAGCTATCGGCCGGGCGCCCAAACCCCGCAGCGGCGAAGGGGCCCCGGGGCAGCGTGAGGGGAAGCGCGAGAGCGGCTTACGGGCGTCCGCGGAGGGCGCCTGGGGCGGGAGACCGAAGCGCGAGGCCGAGCTGCGATGGGACATCGGCGGGATCGTAAGGGGGCGTTCCTCGCACGGGACGCGCGCAGATGGCTTCTCCCCGCCCGCCCACGGACAACGGTCAGGGTCCGGGAGACAGCTCCGCTTCTCCATTCCTTACGGGGCCCGGAATCATCACGTACCTCCAGTCTCGTCGGTGAAAACAACGAAATTCTGTCCCACCGATCGCGCGAGCCGGCACCGAGCTTCACACCGCCGCCGCCATGTTTGAGAAGCCGCGCGCGGAGCCGCGCATGCCCCGCAACCGCCACCGCCGCCCCGCCCCCCGCGCGGCCGACCCGCGTGCCCTGCGGTTGCTGCGAGCACGCCCTTTGACCGCCGCCTCGTGCTGGGCCCGAGTCGGGGTCAAGCCAAGCGCCACCGCAGGCAGTGGCGGACCGTGAGACACTGTGAGCCCGGGAAAGCCCTTGCCACTTTGCCTCCTACCCCCCACGCCTATGCCAAATGAAAAACCAATCGCAGCCCAAGCACCCGAGGCCGTGGGGAGCCCCTCGATGGGACCCCGGGTTCCGCGTCAAGTTCCATCCCAGGAACTCGCTCCCCTTCGCTGTCGCCTTCGAATCCTGGCCACCACCCACCCTGGCCACGCACCCGAAAAGCAGGCGCTTCCCTCGGAACTCAAGCAAGTTCGAGGAGCAGGGAGAAGCAGCTGGTTACAGCAGCTTAAGCAAAGCCACCGCTTGGCGGGTTGCAGCATAGTCCTTGAAACTGGGTTGGGTTTTTTTTTGTTTTTTTTTTTTTTCCATGAGTTTTTGCCACGCATTCCCCTCCCAGCTTCACTCTCTGGATTTCGTTCTTCCTCTAAACCCAGGGTTGAGCTAACGGGAACTAGATGAACCCGCAGAGGGAAATCACTTGCTCACTGACTCAGGAGCATCCCCGAGAGTGCATTTTGGGGTCCCTTCTGCCCGCTGCCTTTCCCACCAGGCAGGGCCCATAGCGCAAGTGGAGGTCGCACCAAGGAGGGGGCGTAAAAATCGCTTCAAAACGACCAGCGAATCTCTCAGCACAAATTACAGCAAACAGAATGCCGGAGAAAAACATCTGTCCCTCGTTCTGAGGTTAGGTATAAGCTGATTTCAAACTTTTGTTTGAAAACTAATACAACGTGCTATGTTAGCCAAAAACAAACCATTGGTAGGGCTTCTCTCTAGAACTCTTTCCAAAGCTGGGTGTAGGTTTTGCATCTGTGATCACCTAACTTAGTGCAGAGGGCATGAAATACTTTTTAAATCATAATTTGGAAATCAGAGCTTAAAACTAAAAAAAAACTCCTGTGAAATATGTCCATTGTCTACAACGCAGGGTAGAATTTTCCAGTTGCAGCTTCTGCAGTATTAAGCAAAAGTCAAAGTGTTTATTGTATCTAAACATTGGCAAGTGGCACAGAATCAAATGGCTCTATTATTTTAATCCCTTAAAAATGAAAAACTAAATGTTAATGCCAAATTCAAGTAAACTTTAAGGGGAAAATAAAAAGACTAGGTTGATGATATGCAAATATTAGAGTGAGATTTGGTCCTATCAATTCTATAATATATATCACATAGGAGAAAATGTTGACGTGTTCTAAGATGAAGGTTCAAACATGTTTTTTGTTTTGTTTTGTTTTTTGAGACGAGTCTCGTTTTGTCGGCCAGGCTGGAGAGCGGTGGCAGATATCGGCTCACTGCAACCTCCGCCTCCCAGGTTCAAGTGATCCTCCTGCCTTAGCCTTCCGAGTAGCTGGGACTACAGGCGCATGCCACTACGCCAGGCTAATTTTTTGTATTTTTAGTAGAGACGGGGTTTCACCGTGTTAGCCAGGATGGTCTCGATCTCCTGACCTCATGATCCGCCTGCCTCTTGCCTCCCAAAGTGCTGGAATTACAGGCGTGAGCCACCGTGCCCGGCCCAAACATGTTTTTAAAAGCCAGAAAGAGGCCGGACACGGTGGCTTACGCCTGTAATCCCAGCACTTTGGGAGGCCGAGGCGAGTGGATCACCTGAGGTCGGGAGTTGGAGACCAGCCTGATCAACATGGAGAAACCCTGTCTCTACTAAAAGTACAAAATATTAGCCGGGCATGGTGGCACGCGCCTGTAGTCCCAGCTACTCGGGAGAATCGCTTGAACCCGGGAAGCGGAGGTTGCCGTGAGCCGAGATCGCGCTTATTACCCTCCAGCCTGGGCAACAAGAGCGAAACTCCGTCTCAAAAAAAAAAAAAAAAAAAAGCCAGAAGGAGATCTTTAACGGAAAGAAATTAAACAGAAGTTTAATCTAAACAAACCCTTATTATGGGCACCAGCAGGGCTGAGGAGGACTTAAATTCTTAATTAGTGGCCACTGTCCTTCTAATCCCGATGCGATGCAAATATTTGAAATTCATCTCTACATTCTATGTATGAAAGATTTATATGGGACTCCGTCTCAAAAAAAAAGAAAGATTTACTTTGGCTTATCACTTATACCTTTTTTACTTCTATGGACTCTATTAAATTGTAGGAATACTACTATGATTGCAGAATTGCCTGACTCACTGATGCCTAATTTTTCATATTTATCTTAACATGAAATTACTGAAGCCCTTACTCTAAAAATGAAATTTGAATTATCTATCCTAGAACATCTTCTCAGTTACTATCCTCACCAAAGGATTTATAGAAGTGTGACTCTTTGTTATATTAAATCCGAGTTATCCATAATAACAATAGCTACCATTTGTTGAACATGTGCTGAGAATCACGCCAGTCTCTTTACAGATAAATTTCCAATATTTGCAATGTTCTTTCACAACTTTCCTATGGGGTAGATACTCATTCCCATTTTACAGATGAGGAAAATAAATTACTACACAGCAAATAAGTGGCAGTTCGCTTCTGAATACATTAATATATTCAAATATGTCCTAATAATTCCTTCCACCCTTATCATCATTTATGCTTTTATCCACTATGTATATAAAGTTTTCAATAATAATTATTTTATTATACCCTGCTTTTCCCTTTGCCAAAATAAATTTGAGACAGCTTTTTCATAATGTTAACACAGGTTGGAACATCACTGTTTCTCTTACGTTATATGTAAGTGTCTTGCACATAGTAAGAATTTGGCAAATATTAGTTGAATAAGTGAATGGATGAATGGATAAATGAATACCTACTATTATTATGTTCAATTAACTTTGCCTAGAAAACATGAAAATAAAGAGACTGTGAACTGAAAGAGTAAGAACTAAAGCTGGTGAAATTCACGTTTTCATGATATATTTTTCAAGCCTCAGATTTGCTCCTGTGAATTTGCTCCTATAGTTCTCCTGATTTGGCCCCAAACCTGTGACAACCTTCAAAAAGACACATCACCCCACCCAGTCCAAGTCCAGGGCAAAATACTACTGTATTTCAAGTGTGTTTTATTACTTCCTTTTGTACCTTTTTTAGAGTTCAATATTAGAGTGAAAAGATACTCTTCCCTAGATAAGCAAGTTTAATCTAGATCTTCATCAGTACACATGCTTATATTGAAACAATATCGGCCAGGCGCAGTGACTCACACCTGTTATCCCCCCACTTTGGGAGGCCAAGGCAGGTGGATCACCTGAGGTCAGGAGTTTGAGACCAGCCTGGCCAACATGGCAAAACCCCATCTCTACTAAAAATACAAAAATTAGCTGGGTGGCATGGCGAGTGCCTGCAATCCCAGCTACTTTAGAGTCTGAGGCAGGAGAATCGCTTGAACCCGGGAGGTGGAGGCTGCAGTGAGCCAAGATCGTGCCACTGCACTCCAGCCTGGGCGACAAGAACGAAACTCCATCTCAAAAAAAAAAAAAAGAAAAAAAGAAACAGTATAATTTGCATACATAAAGTTAACGTTTTAGGATTAGTGAGGACTCCCTCTAGTTTTCCCACTCAATGGGCATCTTTCTCCCTAAAACACAGAAGCCTAAGTCTGGCAGAGACTAGAGCTCCAAGTTGTAACTAGCAAATCCACTATTCATATTTTCACCTTAGTGTAAAAATCCATAGAATGGGTATTAAATAACTGATTGTTTAAAATAGTGACTTTACAAACATCTTCAGATCCTTTTCTCTAACAATTTGCCCTTTTTTTCCCCATTAAATCAAGAGCACATATCTGTAAGATATAAATTGTTTTCAGTATTATTGTTGCTTACAATAAACCTCTTTTTTTAACTTCAAAATAGTAGCTTCCCTGGAAAAAGATCAAGAAGTGAAGTGCAATAGGAAGACAGAGAAACTAGTCTAACAGGAAGGCATCGTATTCTAGCAAAAGGAGGTGGATGGGAGACCCTGTCTCTCGTCTGGAATCTCAAGTCTATCATTAGTCTATCTCAACTAACTATATTTCTTTAGAACCTTTCCATGCCTCAGATTGTTTTAATTTTTTTAATGGGGATAATAAAATCTGCTACATTTACTTCACAGATGGGAAAATACTAGTCAAATCTATCAGAAAACTACATGGTCTTTGCTTAACAAATCCCCACATTAAAAAAAAAAAAATTACATTAGCCTTTTACCAACAAAGTGCATGACACCTAAGCTGACTTTGGCCAACTCAAGTGTTTTATATGCTGTGAAAACTGGCATAACCTCAGTGAACACTACACTACATTTGACCATTATTACCTTCAGTCAGTCCTTCATTCAGTGATGTATTAAATGCTTACGTGTCACTCTGCCAGAAGTGGAAATACCAGAATAAATAAGACAGTTTGAATACTCCAGGAGTTTACACCCCATCCAAAGAGAAGACAGAGATAGATAGACATATGTTTTAAGATCTTCAGAGGAACTAGGATCTATTACCACACCCTTCACCATATCGAACCTTTTTAGATGTACCTATATTATATTTTTTGTATAACTAGATGAATGAATTTGCAGTTTACCAGCAACAACTGGCCTTTTGGACATTTCACTAAAACATTTATCATTTTGATTTTCATGCCTGTAATCCTAGCACTTTGGGAGACCAAGGCAAGTGGATCACTTGAGCCCAGGAGTTTGAGACCAGCATGGGCAATATGGCAAAACCTCACCTCTACAGAATAAATAAATACATACATACATACATAACACAAAAATTAGCTGGGCATGATGGTGCACGCCTATAGTCCCAGCTACTCAGGAGGCTGAGGTGGGAGGATGGCTTGAGCCCGGGGAGGTCGAGGCTGCAGTGAGCAAGATCATGCCACTGAATTCCAGCCTGGGTGACAGAGTGAGACCCTGTCTCAAAAAAAAAAAAATTTTTTTTTCATTTTACACCTTTTGTTCTGGTTATTCTCCATTTGAGTCCTTCCCCCTCCCCCATGCCCGTTCCTTCTAGGACCTCAGTTCTGGCAGTGACAGTGGCAGTGGCAGTACAATGACAGCTCCTGGCAGGGGTCCCCTTTTCACAGCTTTGGTTCTCACTGGGTCTTCAGGAAGGTGAGGGGTTGGTGGAGAAGCAGGTACACCTTCCAGCTTCCGCCAGTCCCTGGCTCCTTCAGCATCTCTTGCTAGTTCCCTTGAACCTACCCACACCTCTGTAAATAACCTAGTAAATTCAAAATAACCTATGACTACATCTTCTGTTTCTGCTGGGACCATTATTGAAACAGTTTTCTTTTCATATTTCAAGCCAACCAACTGTGGGGCTGGGAGCCTCAAGTATTTCTGTAAAGTGAGAATGTAGAGACCCGAGGCACTGTGTCTATAGCACTTAAAGATTTCACAGCCTGTTTTATGGAAGGCACTATAATACTATGAGCTAAGAGTGGATAAAACTGATTTGGAGAAAGTGTCTTAGAGTGAAGGTTAAAGAAGATAAGGTATGAAAAGCACCTAAATGCTATCTGGTTGATAACAGACACTCCACAAGTGTTAGTCCCTCATGTGCCTATTTTTTAAGAGGGTAAAAGAAGTGACATTTGAGTTGAGAGGGGAAGAATGCAGAGTTTGACAAACACAGAAGCGCGTAGAGAACGGCATGTGCACAAAGTAATGAACAGTCACTGCAGTGGCCAGGTGCAATGGCTCACGCCTGTAACCCCAGCACTTTGGGAGGCTGAGGCGAGTGAATTGCTTGAGCTCATGAGTTTGAGACCAGCCTGGGCATCATGGTGAAACCCCGTCTCTACCAAAAACACGAAAAATTAGCCAGGCGTGTGGTGTACACCTGTGGTTTCAGCTACTGGGGAGGCTGAGGCAGGAGAATCGCCTGAGCCTGAGAAGCAGAGGTTGCAGTGAGCCGAGATTGCGCCACTGCACTGCAGCCTCGGTGACAGAGTAAGACCCTGCCTCAAAAAATAATCATAAGAAGAAGGGGTCAATTTAGACAGGACTTGGAGTGCTATGCTAAGGTGTCTGAACTTCATTCTGTGGGGAATGGGGACCCATTGATGGTTATTAAGCAGAAAACTTGTAGAAACAGTTGCAAATCCCACCACCCCTCTAGCTGCTGCTACCACTCCGAGGGCTCTGCCCACCTCTCCTAGTGGAAACGTGATGTCTGCAAGAGCAACCAGAGATGGGATGAGCATTGACAGGGGGCCAGTGGCTCGAGCGAGCAGAGGCTGGGAACAGTCAGGGCAGTTCGAGTTTCATGGTCACAGGGAGAGTGATGCGCAGCACAGTAGGCAGCAAGCCAGCTAGATTAGCAATCCACAAGGCCAAGTGTGGTCTCATCCTTTTTTTTTCTTCAGTTGACGTTTAACCTACACACCGTAAAGTGCACAAATCATACATCTACAGCTTAATTTTTTACATATGCATACACCCATGTGCTGTCACCAACACCAAGTTATATACATTATTGGCTGCCCACGGTGCCTCACACCTGTACTCCAACACTTTGGGAAGCTGAGGCAGAAGGATCGCTTGAGGCCAGGAATTCGAGACCAGCCTGAGCAATATATCTCTCACTATACTTGGGACTACAGGTGCGCGCCACCATGGCCAGCTAATTTAAAAAATTAAATTAGCACATTTGTAGTCCCAAGCTACTCGAGAGGCTGAGGTGGAAGGATCCCTTGAGCCCAGAGTGCGATACTGCAATGAGCTGTGACCACGCCACTGCACTCCAGCCTGGGTGACAGAGCGAGACCCTGTCTCGAATAAATAAATAAACAAACAATCATTTCCAGTACCCCAGAAAATCTTCTCATGGTGCCTCCTGCTCGGGTAACCATCATTCTGATTTCTATCACTATAGATTAGTTTTGCCTGTTCCTGGATATGTTATCAATAGACTCGCATAATATGTCCTCTATTGAGGCTGGCTTCTTTCACTAAACATTATGTTCTTGACGTTCATCCCTGCTGGTAAAGCATCACCCTCATTTTAGGAAATGTTGCAGACAACTTCCCTGTACCCCTCTTCTTTTTTATTAAGGCTACTGTAATTTGCCTTCCAATTATTTTCTCCTCCTTCTTACGGTGAATTATCTTTCATTAAGGCCCCCAATTATATTAAACCTTAGTCATCTTAATAATGAAAGCTTTGCTTTAATTCATAGCCAACAGCAGTTTTCACCTTACACCTGTGCAGGGTATTATGTAGGTAAATTGTGGACCCTTCCTTCCCTTAGAGTCCTCGGCCTAAATACAGATTTGAGGCGGGGCATGGTGGCTCACACCTGTAATCCCAGCACTTTGGGAGGCCGAAGCAGGCAGATCACCTGAGGTCAGGAGTTCAAGAGCAGTCTGGCCAACATGGAGAAACCCCGTCTCTACTAAAAATACAAAAATTAGTTGGGCATGGTGGTATGTGCCTGTATTCCCAGCTACTCGGGAGGCTGAGGCAGGAGGATCACTTGAACCTGGGACGCAGAGGTTACAGCGAGCCAAGATCGCACCATTGCACTCCAGCCTGGGCAACAAGAGCAAAACTCTGTCTCAAAAAACTAAAAATACCCAGGCGTGGTGGCTCATGCCTGTAATCCCAGCACTTTGGGAGGCCGAGGCATGTGGAACACCTGAGGTCAGGAGTTCGGGACCAGCCTAGACAACATGGTGAAAGCCCGTGCCTACTAAAAATATAAAAATTAGCTGGGCATGGTGGTGGCAGGCGCCTGTAATCCCAGCTACTCAGCAGGCTGAGGCGGGAGAATCGCTTGAACCTGGGAGGCGGAGGTTGCAGTGAGCCAAGATCGTGCCATTACACTCCAGCCTGGGCGACAAGAGCGAGACTCGGTCTCAAAAAAATAAAAATAAATAAAAATAATACAGATTTGTAAACCAACATGGTGGTTGGGAAGAAAAACACATTTAGAGGCTCTTTGCATTACATGTATGCCACCCATGTGGGCATTTTTATTCTGTTTGTTTGCCTCTGTCTTGCCAAAAACAAGCAAAAAAATAAAGCAAACAACCAAGAAAAATTGATTGGAAAGGCATAAAGTCAAATGAATATAGGTGAAATAGTTTAGATGTTGTCCCCTCTAAATCTCATGCTATACTGTAATCCCTAGTGTTGGAGATGGGGCCTGGTGGGAGGTGGATTTCTCATGAATGTTAGCACCAACCCCTTGGTGCTATCTCGTGAATGAGTTCACGAGATCTGGCCGTTTAAAAGTGTGTAGCACCTCCCCCTCTTTCTTGCTCCCGCTCTTGCCACATGATATACTAGTTCCCCCTTTGCCTTCCAGCGTGATTGGGAGCTTCCTGAAGCCTCAGCAGAAGCCAAGCCGATGCCAGTGCCATGTTTCCTGAACATCCTGCAGAACCATGACCCAATTAAACCTCTTTTCTTTATAAATTGTCCAATGTCAGGTATTTCTGTATAGCAATGTGAGAATGGCCTAATACAATAGGCAATCATGGAAATAGGAAGCAACAGTATCTGACAAAAGGAAGGATATAATTCAGGTAGCATGGGTTCAAAAGAACTGGAAAAGAGGGCAAAAAGAAGCAAAATGGTGAATGGAAGTGGGCATCTGTCTACTCTTGAACACCAAGGTGACCCAGAGCCTAAGAGAGGGCAAGTAGAACGTTTGACTCTGTGAAACACGGCACAATTTTTGCTCCTTGACTGGTTCATTTCACTGTCTTTCTGTTCCTTGTACGTATTTGCTGATTTAACTCTTCCACTGTCCTAGGGCCTCACATCATTCATTTCCCTTCCAGCCTGTGTCTTTCCTGGGCTGGGCCCCTTAGGTCTTCTCCCATTCCAGTGCCAACTTGAAGAAAGGTCCCTCTCACTTCAGTCCTTATAATACTCCCACTTTGGCTGTGTTACCACCCCTAGGTGAGACCAGCTTGGATTTCACCAACCTAGGTCTTCAGAAGTATTTTGGTTTATAACACTTAGATGTAACTATTCTTTTTCGTGTGTATATATTTGTGTTCAATTTTTAAAATACACAAAGAATGCACCCATCACTCAGCCCCAATAATTATGGTCAATTCTGCCCCTGCACACCTCTCTCCATTCTCCCCACTGCCATAGTATTTCAAAACAAATTCTAGCATTTTGTAAATATTTAATTATGCATCTCTAAAATATAGCTTTTTTTTTTTTTCTTTTTTTGGAGACAGTTTCGCTCTTGTTGCCCAGGCTGGAGTGCAGTGGTGCAATCTTGGCTCACCGTAACCTCCGCCTCCCGGGTTCAACCGAGTCTCCTGCCTCAGCCTCCCGAGTAGCTGGGATAACAGGTGCCCACCACCATGCACAGCTAATTTTTTTTTTTTTTTTTTCAGGAGAGAGAGGGTTTCACCATGTTGGCCAGGCTGGTCTCAAATTCCTGACCTCAAGTGATCCACCCGCCTCAGCCTCCCAAATTGCTGGGATTACAGGAATGAGCCACCATGCCCAGCTGATGACCCTTTTTATAATATAACCATATTAGCTTTCTATTGCTGCTATAACAAACTTAGTGACTTAAAACAACAGAAGTTGGCTGGGTGTGGTGACTCACTCTGTAACCTCAGCACTTTGGGAGGCCAAGGCAGGCAGATTGTTTGAGGTCAAGAGTTTGAGACCAGCCTGGCCAACATGAGGAAACCCTGTCTCTACTAAAAAAAAAAATACAGGCCAAGTGCAGTGGCTTATGCCTGTAATCCCAACACTTTGGGAGGCCGAGGCAGGCTGATCACCTGAGGGCGGATCACCTGAGGTCAGGAGTTCAAGATCAGCCTGGCCAACATGGTGAAACCCCATCTCTACTAAAAATACAAAAATTAGCCGGGTGTGCTGGCACGTGCTTGTAATCCCAGCTACTCGGGAGGCTGAGGCTGGAGAATCACTTGAACCCAAGAGGCAGAGGTTGCAGTGAGACGAGATCACACCACTGCACTCCAGCCCGGGTGACAGAGCAAGACTCCATCTCGGGAAAAAAAAAAAAAAAAGGTACAAAAATACAAAAATTAGCCGGGCGTGGTGGTATATGCCTGTAGTCCCAGCTACTCAGGAGGCTGAGGCAGGAGAATTGCTTGAACACAGGAGGCAGAGGTTGCAGTGAGCTGAGATTGTGCCACCAGCCCGGGCGACAGAGTGAGACTCCATCTGAAAAAAAAAAAAAACACAGAAGTTTATCTTACAGTTCTGGAGGTCAGAAGTCCAGAATGGGTCAGTCCAGTTGCATTCCTTTTGGAGGCTCTAGGGGAAAATCCACTTCCTTGTCTTTTCTAACTTCTAGAGACCACCTGCATTCTTTGGCTTGTGGTCCTTTGTCCACCTTCAAAGCCAGCAATCTAACATCTTCAAAGCTCTCTCTTTTTTAAAAAAATTTTTTTACAGACAGGGTCTCACTGTGTTGCCCAGGCGTTAGTGCAGTGGTGCAATCATGGCTCACCGCAGCCTCCAACTCCTGGGCTCAAGAAGTCCTCCTGCCTCAACCTCCCATGTCACTGGGACTACAGAAGCATGCCACCATGCCCAGCTAATTTGTTTTACTTTTAATAGAGATGTAGTCTCACTATGTTGCCCAGGCTGGTCTCAACCTTCTGGCTTCAAGCGATCCTCCTGCCTCAGACTCCCAAAGCACAAATATGACAGCCACGAGCCACTGCATCTGGCCCCAAAGCTCTCTTTCTTTCTCTCTCTGACCTTTTCTTCCATTGTCACATTCCCTTCTCTGACTTTGAATCCCCTACTCTCTTCTTTCCTTCATAAGGATCCTGTGATTACATTGGGCACAACCAGACAATCCAGGATAATTCCCCACTAGAAGATCCTTAATTTAAACACATCTGCAAAGTCCCTTCTGCCACATATTTACAGGTTCCAGAGATTAGGATGTGGACATCTTTGGGGGAGCTATTATCCTATGTACAACACAACATAACCATAATGCCACCTAAATAATTTAAAATAATTTCTTAATATCATAAGATGCCACTTACTATTCAAATTTCCAATTTTCTGATGAAAATACACATTTTTGCCTGGCACAGTGGCTCACGCCTGTAAACCCAGCACTTTGGAAGGTAGAGGTGGGCGGATCATGAGGTCAGATTGAGACCATCCTGGCTAACACGGTAAAACCTCATCTCTACTAAAAATACAAAAAATTAGCCGGGTGTGGTGGCACATACCTGTAGTTCCAGCTACTCAGGAGGCTGAGGCAGGAGAATTCCTTGAACCTGGGAGGCAGAGGTTGCAGTGAGCTGAGATTGTGCCACTGCACTCCAGCCTGGGCGACAGAGTGAGACTCTGTCTCAAAAAAACAAACAAACAAAAAAAACCACTTTTTTACAGCTTTAAAAGAAAATATGGTCCATATGTTGCAGTTGATTGACAGGCCTTTGAAATCTTTTGTTGTTGTTGTTGAGACAGAGTCTCAATCTGTCGCCCAGGCTGGAGTGCAGTGGCGTGATCTCGGCTCACCTCAACCTCTGCCTCCCGGGTTCAAGCGATTCTCCTGCCTAAGCCTCCTGAGTAGCTGGGATCACAGGCACACACCACCATGCCTGGCTAATGTTTGTATTTTTATTAGAGATGGGGTTTCACCATATTTGCCAGGCTGGTCTCAAACTCTTGTCCTCAAGTGATCCGCCCACCTTGGCCTCCCAAAGTGCTGGGATTACAAGCATGAGCCACCTCACCTGGCCTGAAATCTCTTTTAATCTATGGGTTCCTCCTCCATCTCTCTCTTTCTTTCTTTCTTTTTTTGTAATTTGTTATTTGAAGAATCCTGGTTTCTCATGTTCTGGACTTGGCCAATTGCATCCCCATATGTTACTCTGCCTATATTTCCTACAAATTGGTAATTTGGTAAGATTCAAGTTTTTTTCTTTGTTTGTTTTTGTTTTTGTTTTTTGGCAAGAATGTTTCCTAGATGGTAGGTAGTATGCTTTTTCATCAGGAGGCACATAACACCTGGTCATCTCTCCTTTTATGACGTCAGCAGCTGTTGCTGTTCAATGCCTTGATCCCTTAGGTCAGCAGTTCTCAAAGTGCAGTCCCCAGAGTGGCAGCATCTGTCTCACCCGGGTACTTATTAGCAATGCAAATTTCTCGGGCTTTGCCTCAAACCCACTGAAGCAGAAACCAGGGGGTAGGTCCAGCAATCTGTGTTTTAACAAATCTCCTAGGGGATTCTGATGCAGGTTAAAGTTTGAGGACTAGGCACAGTGGCTCATGCCCATAATCACAGCACTTTGGGAGGCTGAGGCAGGAGGATAGCTTGAGGCTAGCAATTCAAGACCAACCTGGGCAACATATTGAGACCCCATCTCTACCAAAAAGTAAACAAATTAACCAGGGTTGTTGGTGTGCACCTGTAGTCCCAGCTACTCGGGAGGCTAAGATAGGAGGATTGCTTGAGCCCAGGAGTTTGAGACTGCAATGAGCTGTGATCATGCCACTGCACTACAGCCTGGACGACAGAGCAAGACCCTCTCTCAAAAAAAAAAAAAAAAAAGTAAAGGAAAAAAGTTTGAGAAGCTGTTCATCAAGGTTTGCCAAAGGGTGACATTTAAGACTGACACTACATAAAGGGATTTAGGCAAAATAAAGTAAGAAAACCTCCAAAATAAAATAAAACCATGCTCAAAAGAGGCAGGCAGAGGAGCATAAACATATTTTTAAGTGAGTAATTGAAAAGGTGTAAATATGGACTCAACACCACTTCAGTGACAAATACACATCAGAGAAACTCAAAACCAAAGACTTACCATTTTTAAATATTTCAGACTGGGCCGGGCATGGTGGCTCATGCCTGTAACCCCAGCATTTTGGGAGGCCAAGGCAGGCAGATCGCTTGAGCCCAGGAATTCAAGACCAGCCTGGGCAACATAGTGAGACCTTGGCTCAAAAAAAAAAAATCAAAATTAAAAATCTCAAATTACTTGGCCGGGCGCGGTGGCTCAAGCCTGTAATCCCAGCACTTTGGGAGGCCGAGACGGGTGGATCACGAGGTCAGGAGATCGAGACCATCCTGGCTAACACGGTGAAACCCCGTCTCTACTAAGAAATACAAAAAAATAGCCGGGCGAGGTGGCGGGCGCCTGTAGCCCCAGCTACTCGGGAGGCTGAGGCCGGAGAATGGCGTGAACCCGGGAGGCGGAGCTTGCAGTGAGCTGAGATCCGGCCACTGCACTCCAGCCTGGGCTACAGAGCGAGACTCCGTCTCAAAAAAAAAAAAAAAAAAAAAAAAAAAAAAAAAAAAAAAAAAAAAATCTCAAATTACTTTTAGGAAATGACAGGATAGGCAGGGAGCGGTGGCTCACGACTGTAATCCCAGCACTTTGGGAGGCCAAGGCGGGTGGATCACCTGAGGTGAGGAGTTCGAGACCAGCCTGGCCAACATGGTGAGACCTTGTCTCTACTAAAAATACAAAAATTAGCTGGCATGGTGGCGGGCGCCTGTAGTCCCAGCTACTCAGGAGGCTGAGGCACAAGAATCTCTTGAACCCAGGAGGCAGAGGTTGCAGTGAACTGAGATCGCGCCATTGAACTCTGGCCTGGGCAACAGAGTGCCAGAACTGCCTGGGCGACATGACAATAATGACTGGAAAAGCCCACAGACATAAGCCCCTCTCAGAGCTGTTTCAGACCACCCAGCTAAAGCCAGCATCCAGCATCGTAATTCATCTGCGTGTAACATCATGCACATTCATTCCACATTCAGGCAGGAAGTATTTACTAAGCCTACCACACACCAGGTCCTGCAATACATATATGATCTGCAGATAAATTAATAAGCAATTTTAATGGTCAGAGTTATCAATTAAGTTAACGCATTGCTCACATTTCTCATAGGCACAAATAGGTATTCATTTATTAAGCAAATGGACTCTTACATGTTTATGTAAATGAACACAAATAGTTCTTCATGCAAAATCCTATAGACTTTGAGTATAGAGCACAGTGAAATTAGACAAGCTAACACGAAATTCACTCAGAGGACATTTTCCTCCTTTTCCTAAAGAAGTCGTTTAGCTCCTGAGTTTTGGAAATTTCCAACACACTCTGCTTCACACATTCCCAGCAAGCTGTCTTTCCAAACCTTGCCTCTAGGCATCTAGAGAGACAGAGTCAGTCCACCACGTGGTCTAAAGACCTGGACCCAGCAGGCCTGAATACTACAGTACTCTCAATGGCTTCTCTTCTCCCCTCCAGTGGTGGGGACCATCGACCCAGGTGCCTGAGAAAACAAGATGGAAATCTGTGGCTCTGTGGGATGCTTTGTGTAAACTCACAGTGTGCAAAACTTTTTTATTATGTAGTGTTGGCTAGGATAGGGAAAGAAAAATATACTAAGCCTAAGCCTGCAAACTTCCAAAGCACGACATAAGACATTAAAGATTTGGTGTCATGAACAATCAAGTCCTTGTCGTCTACCCATTTGCTAGCACAGTTTCCATAAATAACAGGCAAGCTCCAAATTTTCATAAAATGTTTTGGCAGTGCAGGATGGGCCAATTTTCTGGCAGTCTCTCTAAGGAAATGACTGCAAATGTTTTCTGGTGTGAACAGCCTTAAGTATTTCAACTCCTTGGTAAATAGAGTTGCCAACAGTCCCAAATATGTTTTGCTATTTCTGAATTGGACCTTCAGAATTATTTTAGGGTGAATTTTTTTCAAAAATAAATATTTCAATAAATGAGTTACCCTAGTTCCCTTTCTTAAATGTTGATGACTTTGGAAAATTTTGTAAATGAGAAACAAACTTTAGAAACCAAATAGCAGAAGTTGAGATAAAGAAAAATTTCCTAGAAAGCACATTATATAGACAACACAACTCGATTGAGGCTTCCAGGAATAAAGTACACCGCCCACAGTCTTTACTGTATGAGAATGCTAATTTATTTTTCTTTTTCTTTTTCTTTTTTTTTTTGAGACGGAGTTTCGCCCTTGTTGCTCAGGCTGGAGTGCAATGGCACACTCTCGGCTCACTGTAACCTCCGCCTCCTGGGTTCAAGCAATTCTCCTGCCTCAGCCTCCCAAGTAGCTGAGATTACAGGCTCCCGCCACCACACACGGCTAATTTTTTGTATTTTAGTAGAGACGGGGTTTCACCACGTTGGTCAGGCTGGTCTTGAACTCCTGACCTCAGGTGATCCACCCACTTTGGCCTCCCAAAATGCTAGGATTACAGGTGTGAACCACTGAGCCTGGCCTGAGAATGCTAATTTCTAAATCAAAGGTTTGAAAAACCAGCATAACTTACTAACCTGGAATGATTCTGGAGTACTTTCTTCAGCAATAACTTATCCTGAAGAATGTTCTAAATCTGGCTTTCCATATGGTAGCCACTAGCCACATGTGTCTATTTGAATTTGAATTTAAGTTTAAATTAATCTAAATGAAATACAATTTAATTGTAGCCCCTCAGTCATCTCCGCTTCATTTCACATGCTATATAACTACAAGTGGTTAGTGCTGCCATATTGGGCCATGCAGAATATTTCCATCTCAAAGAAAGTTCTATTAGAATTGTTCTAAGCCCTTGCTACACAAAGCATGGACTAGCAGCTTCAGCGTCATCTGGGAGCTTGTCACAAAGGCAGAATCTCAGGCCCCACACCAAACCTACTGAATTAGAATCTTCATTTTAACAAAATGCCCAGGCTATTTGTATGCATATTAAAGTTTGAGAAGCACTGGTCTAAGTCAATGTTTCCTAGACTGGTTTGATCATAAGAATCACCTAGGCCAGGCATGATGACTCACGCCTAAAATCCCACATTTTGGGAGGCCGAAGCAGGCAGATCCCTTGAGCCCAGGAGTTTGAGAATAGCCTGACCAACATGGCAAAATCCCATCTCTACAAAAAATACAAAAAATTAGCCAGGCATGGTGGTGCACATGTGTAGTCCCAGCTACTCAGGAGGCTAAAATGGGAGGATTGCTTGAGCCTGGGAGGCAGAGGTTTCAGTGAGCTGAGATGGTGCCACTGCACTTCAGCCTGGGTGACGGAGTGAGACTCCATCTCAAAAAAAAAAAAAAAAAAGGTAATTGCCATTGTAATGGTACTAAAAGGTAGGATCTTTAAAAGGTGATTAGGACTTGTGGTCCTAGCTACTCAGGAGGCTGAGGTTGGAGGATTGCTTGAGTCCAGCAGTTCGAGCCTGTGGTGAGCTAGGATTGATTGTACCACTGCACTGCAGCCTGGGTGACAGATTAAGACCCTGTTTCAATAAAAAAGAGAAGCTGGGTGCAGTGGCTCACGCCTGTAATCCCAGCACTTTGGGAGGCTGAGGCCGGTGGGTCACGAGGTCAAGAGATTGAGACCATCTTGGCTAACATGGTGAAACCCCGTCTCCACTAAAAACACAAAACTTAGCTGGGTGTGGTGGCACATGCCTGTAGTCCCAGTTACTGGGGAGGCTGAGGCAGGAGAATTGCTCAAACCTGGGAGGCGGACGTTGCAGTGAGCCAAGATCACGCCACTGCACTCCAGCCTAGCGACAGAGTGAGACTCCGTCTCAAAAATAAATAAATAAAAATAAAATAAATAAATAAATAAAGAGAGAGAGGCGATTAGGTCATGAATGGATGAATGCTGTTACTGCAGGAGTGGATTCATTATCACAGTAGTTTGTCCTCCTTTTTCTCTCTGTCTCACACATGTGCTCCCTTGCCATGTGATGCCTTCTGCCATGGGATGACCCTGGCCAGATGCTAGCACTATGCTCTTGGACTTCCTGGACTCCAGAACCATGAGCCAAATAACATTCGGTTCTTTATAAATTATCCAGTCTGTGGTATCTGTTATAACAACAGAAAATGGACTATAACAGAAAATTGGTACTAGGAGTGGGTTGCTGTTGTACCAAATACCTGAAAATGTGGAAGCGGCTTTGGAACTGGGTGCAGGGTAGAGGCTGGGAGAATTTGGATGAGCAGGCTAGAAAAAGCCTCTATTACTGTGAATAGAGCATTAAGGGTGATTCTGGTGAGACCTCAGAAGAAGACAAGAGCAGGCTGAAGTGGGTGAATCACTTAAGGCCAGGAGTTCAAGACCAGCCTGGCCAACACAGCGAAACCCCTTTGCTACTAAAAATACAAAAAAAAAAAAAAAATAGCTGGGCATGGTGGCACATGCCTGTAGTCCCAGCTACTAGGGAGATTGAGTCATGAGAATCATTTGAAGCTGGGAGGCCGAGGTTGCATGAGCCGAGATCGCGCCACTGCACTCCAGCCCAGGCAACAGAGCGAGACTCTGTCTCAAAAAAAAATATGACAAGAGCTGTAGGGAAAGTCTGGACTTTCTTAGAGATTACATAAGTGGTTGTGATCAGAATGCTAGTAGAAATATGGACAATAAAGGTCTTTTTGATGTGGTCTCAGATGGAAATGAGTACAAGGTGTTGGAAACTTACCTTGGAGTAAAGGCCATCCTTGTTATAAAGTTGCAAAGGCCTTGGCTGAATTGTGTCCACGTCCTAGGACTTTATGGACTGTAGAACATAAGAGTGATAAACTAGGATATCCAGTGGAAGAAATATCTAAGCAGCAAAGCATTCGGGCTGCTGTGTGGCTACTTTTAATGGCATACAGTGAGATGTTAGAGCAAACACACTACTTAAAGACAGAATTTATAATGATAAGGGAAGCAGAATGGAAAGATTTGGAAAATTCACAGCCTGGCCACGTAGAGTGAGAAAGCATGTTCACAAGAGAATATTAAGGGTGTGGCCAAGCCACCATTTGCTAAAGAGACTAGTATGGACAGAAGGAAGCCAAATGCTATTCATCAAAACAACAGGAAAATGACCCCAAAGGTGTTTCAGAGATCTTTGAGGTTACCTCTCCCATCAGAGGCCCAGAGCTCTAGGAGGGCAGAATGGTTTTAGGGAACAGGCCTGAGGCACCCCCTGCAGGCTCACTGCCCAGACCTGCCTTAGAACTTATTCTACTGCAGCATCCCTCGGCCATCCCAGTCGTGGCTCAAGTGGGCCATCCCAGTCATGGCTGAAGTGGCCCAAGTGGCCCAAGGCATGACTTGGGCCCCCACTCCAGAAGGCACAAGCAGTAAACCTTGGCAGCATCCACATGGTGTTAAGTCTGCAGGCTTGCCGAATGCAAGAGCTGTGGAGGCATGGCTGCCTCCACCTAGATTAGAAAGAATGTTATGGATAGCATGGTGGCCCAGGCAGAAATCTCTGCTTCAGGGGCAGAGCCACCACAGACAGTCGGAATCAGAGTATTGCCTAGTGGAGGTGTGGGGGCAGGAATCAAATTTCAAATGTCTTAATGGACTCTTAATTTTTAAATTTTATTTATTTATTTATTTATTTATTTATTTATTTTTGAGACTGAGTCTCGCTCTGTCACCCAGGCTGGAGTGCAGTGGTGTGATCTCAGCTCACTGCAACCTCCGCCTCCTGGGTTCAAGCAGTCCTTTCACCTCAGCCCCCTGAGGAGCTGAGACTACAGGCGTGCACCACCACGCCTGGATAATTTTTGTATTTTTAGTAGAGACAGGGTTTCACCATGTTGGCCAGGCTGGTCTCGAACTCCAGACCTCAGGTGATCCACCTGCCTCGGCCTCCCAAAGTGCTGGAATTACAGGCGTGAGCCACCGTGCCCAGCCTATTTTTGTTTTAATAGCATCCCTATAATGAACCCTTCTGTAAAGCAAATAATCACTGTGTTGCACATGTAATGATCTCCAATTTACATATTTAGTAAGTTTTTTTTATTTTCAGCCACTCTCCAACCTCTCTCTATATAGTATATATGACCTCTACATATAGATAGACTCCCTCATATGAATAGCTATCCAGGGGATGCCCTACAACTCCCATTCTCTCCCACCCTTGCCAGAGTAAGGTTTGCATTGGCTCGACCCAGCTTACCGCACTCCAGCCTAGCGTCTCACTCACTCTTCTCTAGACCCAGCTTCTTATCTTGAATCATTGCCTGTGCCAGTTTTGGGGGCCAGAATTATGCCCTTTGAATCCACAACTCCTCTTCATCCCCAACAACCACATCCCCATTCCCTATTTTTTCACTCCAGAGATCCAGGCCTATTCCTCACCTCTCTCAACATATATTTATTTAATACCAGCCACTTTCACTCTGTGCAATGCACTGAGTTAGCTACAATGGAAGGTAAACCTGAGAAAGCCCTGGCCTCAAGAGCTTGCAGACCAGTGGAGGAGATGACATTTATACAGCAGAAACCATTATCAAGGAGAAAGGAATGTGCCAGGTTTTGCCCACACCCATAAAATCAACACTGAATCAGCTCCCAGGACTGATCTAACCTAAGGCAAGAGACATTTAACAGACTTCAGCCCCTGGAAGGACAGACATAAGCATCCAGCTACCTTCCCCATCATTTGATTCTGATGTGGGATGTTAATTCTTACATCCAGGATTCTTACTTTGTCATTGCCCCAAGTACCTATTCTGGAAACTTGCTTAACGTCTCAGTCTCCTACTGGGGGCTCTAGATCTTATCAGTGAACTTTGTAGTAAGAACACTTTGTCAGGCGTGGTGGCTCACACCTGTAATCCCACCACTTTGGGAGGCCGAGGCGGGCGCAAGGTCAGGAGTTCGAGACCAGCCTGACTAACATGGTGAAACCCCGTCTCTACTAAAAATACAAAAAATTAGCCGGGCGTGGTGGCAGGCACCTGTAATCCCAGCTACTTGGGAAGCTGAGGCAGGAGAATCGCTTGAACCCAGGAGGCGGAGGTTGCAGTGAGCTGAGATTGCGCCACTGCACTCCAGCCTGGGTGACAGAGCGAGACTCCATCTCAAAAAGCAAATAAACAATTTTTGTCTTGAAAAACAAGAAGCCTTTTTCCTGTGCGGGACCAGTTTACTTATGATCACCAGCCAATTGGACTGGAACCTGTACACTTGTTTATTTAGCCTCCGATATCAATATAGCTCCCAAGAACCAATTCCTCATTATACCTTTAACTGCAACCGCTAGACACAAACGAGCCATCCAACTCCTACCCCTTTTGGTAAGCCTAGAAATAACAGCGGGAGTAAGAATGGGAGTTCGTGGGCTTGCAAATTCCCTGTCCTATTACCAATGCTTGTCCAAGGATCACAGAACTCTCCCCCTGCTCTGTCTAGTGGAGGGTGGCTTCTTGATGGCCAGTGGTAGTGTCTTCACCTGGAACTGGCTGGAAACCTTGTCGCAGGATCATCTGAAGCTTGATGGTCTCTAGGCAAGAGGAAATGAATTTGGTTAAGAGATTTAACAAAGATGGTCCAGGCCAGGTGCGGTGGCTCATGCCTGTAATCCCAACAATTTGGGAGGCTGAGGTGGGCGGATCACCTGAGGTCAGGAATTTGAGACAAGCCTGGCCGATATGGTGAAACCCCATTTCCACTAAAAATACAAAAATTAGCCAGGCATGATGGCACGTGCCTGGAATCCCAGCTACTCCGGAGGCTGACACAGGAGAATTGCTTGAACCCGGGAGGTGGAGGTTGCAGTGAGCTGAGATCACGCCATTGCACTCCAGCCTGGGCAACAGAGCAAGACTTCGTCTCAAAAAACAAACAAAAAAAAATCCAAAAACCAAGACAAGTATAATAATTAATAATTGGCCCGCCAGAGGAAGGAGCCATGAACCCCCACTTAGCATTTTTGCCCAGGAGCCCCATGACTCAGACAAGCTTTCAGACAGCTTGGAAGACATTGCCCAAAGTATCGATACAAAATCAAATAGACTTCTTGGTGGCAGTTGCTTTACAAAATAGAAGGGGACTGGCTCTCCTAACTGCTGAGAAAGGTGGCTTATGTCTTTTCCTAGAAGAATGCTTTTTTATATCAATCAGGATTAATAAGATATGACACCAGAAAACTAGCCAATTGGGCCTCTAAGGTAGGACAACAGCTGTCCGAGTCATGGGGCTCCTGGTCAAAATGCTAAGTAGGGGTTCATGGCTCCTTGCGCTGGCTAGCCAATTATTAATGATTATACTTGTCTTGGTTTTTGGACCATGTTTGTTAAATCTCTTAACCAATTTCATTTCCTCTTGCCTAGGGACCATCAAACTTCAGATGATCATGCAACAAGGTTTCCAGCCAGTTCCAGGTGAAGACACTACCATTGGCCATCAAGAAGCTACCCTGTCTCCACTAGACAGAGCGCGGCAAGAGTTCTGTGATCTCCAGTGGTAGGGACTATGCCCCAAGTCAGCTGGAAGCAGTTACATAAGAAAGACCATGGGTCCCTCTGCCTCCCATAAAGATGTATGGGGATCACATCTCTCAGTGGGGAAATGAGGCAGGAGAATAGGGTCTGGAGGCAGGGAACCCAAGGCCGATTCACACTGACTTCCTAGTACTGAATCAAAAGGAAAACCCCACCTCTCCACACCTAAGTAACAAAAGGATCAGAGGCGTTCCACTGTGTCACAGATGAAAAATGGAAAGCACCTCTGATTGGTCCCCTCCCACAACCAATCAGACTGGTTGCAGGCCAAGTATTTCTTCTTTTTTTTTTTTTTTTTTTTTTTTTTGAGACAGAGTCTCACTCTGTCGCCCAGGCTAGAGTGCAGTGGTGCACCCTTGGTTCACTGCAACCTCCACCTCCTGAGTTCACGCAATTCTCCTGCCTCAGTGCAGCCTCCCAGGTAGTTGGGACTATAGCACATGTTACCACGCCCAGCTAATTTTTGTATTTTTAGTAGAGATGGGGTTTCACCATCTTGGCCAGGCTGGTCTCGAACTTCTGACCTCAAATGATCCACCCACCTCAGCCTCCCAAAGTGCCGGAATTACAGGCGTGAGCCACCGCCTTTGTAACTTCACTTCAGCCTCTGATTATTCGCCTCCCACAACCAATCAGACTAGTCATGGGCCAAGTCTTCATTTACATAGGGTGTAACCAAGTAGCCAATGGGAAACCTCTAGAGGGTATTTAAACCCCAGAAAATTCTGTAACTAGTGCTCTCAAGCCATTTGCTTGAGCCCGCTCCCATTTTGGAGGGTACTTTTATTTCAATAAATCTGTCCTTTTGTTGCTTCATTCTTTCATTGCTTCATTTGTGCGTTTTGTCCAATTCTTTGTTCAAAACACCAAGAACCTGGACAACTCCAGTGACAGGACTACTATGATTGATTGACATGCTGGCTACTTCATCCTGGATCACCTATCCCATTTCTGTCTGTAATTTGCTCTTAGACCCTGAGCCCCCTCATTTGTCCAGCCAAACTCTCTCTCCAGCTCCCCAAAGAAAGTTGTCCCAAGCTAGGAAGGAATCAGTACCAAGTCTCTCCTTCTGGCTAGCTAGCCACTTAAAACTAACTGATTCTGCCCCTACTAAATACTGGGATGTGACTATAAGATGCTGGAACAGGTGTAGGTAAAGTATTTAGAGAGTTAAGCAAACCAGGAGTGATGGCTCACACCTGTAATCCCAGCTCTTCGGGGGGCCAAGTCAGGAGGATTGCTTGAACTCAGGAGTGCGAGACCAGTCTGGGCAACATAGCGAGGCCCACCCCCCCAATTGTGCAAAAAAATTTAAAAATTAGCTGGATGTAGTGGTGCATGCCTTCAGTCCCAGCTACTGAGGAGGCTGAGGCAGGAGGATCGCTTGAGCCAGGAGTTCAAGGCTGCAGTGAGCTATGATCGGCCACTGCATTCCAGCATGGGCAAGACCCTGTCTTTAAAAAAAAAAAAAAAAAAAATTGTTGGGCAGGATGTGGTGGCTCACACCTGTAATCCCAGCACTTTGGGAGGTTGAGGCAGGAGGATCACTTGAGTCTAGGAGTTCAAGGCTGCAGTGAGCTGTGATTGAACCACTGCACTCCAGCCTGGGCGACAGAGGGAGACTCTGTTTATCAAAACAAAAACAAAAACGAAAGAAAAGAATTTTGCAGCTTCTGCGGGAATCCACCACCCACCACCACAGTGAGGAGGAAACTCACTGGATGCCCACCACACAGGGAACACCACAGGGCCAGTGGTACACTGCGCCCATCAAGCCAGTCCCAGCAGTGAGGAGAAACAAAGCAGCAAACAGGAAGCAGAAAAGTCCTCCAGTGCCCCCTATTGGCAGAGTATAACATGGAGCCGGCTGCCAAAGCACAAAACGTAGGTTGCAGAGGTGCAGCTCCAGTATTACAAAGTAGGGAAAAGACTGACAATATTAGGTTTTGATAATGTGGAGCATAGGAACTCTCATATGCTGCTGATGGGAGTGTAAATTAGTAAAACCACTTTGGAAAACAATTTGGCATTATCTTTTTTAAACAACATTTTAGGCTGGGTGCAGTGGCTCATGCCTGTAATCCCAGCACCTTGGGAGGCTGAGGTGGGCAAATCACCTTAGGTCAGGAGTTCGAGACCAGCCTGGCTAACATATAGTGAAACCCCATCTCTAGTAAAAAATACAAAAATTAGCCAGGTGTGGTGGCACACGCCTATAGTCCCAGCTTCTTGGGAAGCTGAGGCAGGAAAATTGCTTGAACCTGGGAGGCGGAGGTTGTAGTGAGCCGAGATTGTGCCACTGCACTCCAGGCTAAGTGACAGAGCAACACTCTGTCTCTTAAAAAAAAAAAAAAAAAAAAAACTTTTTAAACAACTTTTTTGCCTGGAAGCCTCACACCCAAGTAACTGGATATGAGCTCAGTTTGGCATTATCTAATAAAGTTGAAGATGAGCACAGCCTGTGGGCAATTCTACCCTATGTCTACGCCCCGGAGAAACATGTGTATGCACATTGTACAACAAGATAAGTGTTTAAGAATCTTTCCAGGTGTGGTGGCTCACGCCTATAATCCTAGCACTTTGGGAGGCTAAGGTGGGTGGATCCCTTGAGCCCAGGAGTTTGAGACCAGCCTGGGCAACATAGGGAGACCCTGTCTCTATTTTGAAAATACAAAAAAATAGCTGGGTGTGGTGTCACATGCCTGTAGTCCGAGGTACTCAGGAGGCTGAGGGAGGATCACCTGAGCCTAGGAAGTTGAGGCCACAGTGAGCTGTGATAGCACAACTGCACTCCCACCTAGGCAACAGAACGAGACCCTGTCTCTTTAAAAAAAAACAAAACAAACAAAAAAAACCCTCATAACAGCATAATTTATAATAACCTCAAATGGAAAACACGAAGTCCATCTATAGTAAAATGCAAATTAAATTGTGGCATACTCATTCAATAGAACAAATACTCTATAGAATGAAAATACACAACTATGCATTGAGACATGGATGATATCTCAAAATCATAATATTCAGCAAAAGGAGAGAGAGAGAATGAATCCAAAGGGTATGATTCCATCCCATCCATACAGTACTCAAATCCAGGATGCACACCTCAGTGTAAAATAAAAACAAACACATGTGAAAAACAAGGACTGGATTTATCATGAGTTAGGAGTTACCTCTGGGGAGGAGGTTGAGAGTCATGATCCAGGAGGTTACTTACATGTGGAGGAGTTCTGTAATATTTTGTTTTGTTGACATGGGTGAATTACACCAGATTGTTTCTTCTTTTAAAATTAAAAAGTACATATGTTTAGTATGCATTTTTATACATAGGTTATGTTTTGTACGTTTTGGGGTTTTTGTTTGTTTGTTTGTTTGTTTGTTTTTTGGGGTTTTTTTTAAGACAGAATCTCACTCTGTTGCCCAGGCTGGAGTGCAATGGCAAGATCTCGGCTCACCGCAACCTCCGCCTCCCGGGTTCAAGCGATTCTGCTGCCTCAGCCTCCCAAGTAGCTGGGATTACAGGTGCCCGCCACCACACCCACCAGGCTAATTTTTGTATTTTTAATAGAGATGGGGTTTCACCATGTTAGCCAGGCTGGTCTCAAACTCCTGACTTCAGATGATCCACCTGCCTCAGCTTCCCAAAGTGCTGGGATTACAGGCATGAGCCATACATCAATTTTTTAAATAAAATTTTAAAAGGAATGAATAGTGTGAAAACAAATCATGTTAACTGAGTTTTAGGTAAAGATGACTACTTGTCAGAACCTAGGGGGCCGGGTGTGGTGGCTGCATCTGTAATCCCAGCACTTTGGAAGGTGAAGGAGGACGGATAACCTGAGGTCGAGGAGTTTAAGACTAGCCTGGCCAACATGGGGAAATCCTGTCTCTACTAAAAATGCAAAAATTAGCCTAGCGTGGTGGTGCGTGCCTGTAATCCCAGCTACTCGGGAGGCTGAGGCACGAGAATCACTTGAACGTGGGAGGAAGAGGTTGCAGTGAGCTGAGATCGTACCACTGCACTCCATCCTGGGCGACAGAGTGAGACTCTGTCTCGAAAAAAAAAAAAAAAAAAAATGAGCAGACTATATTTATGTGAGTCTATTTCTGAGCTCTCTATTCCGTTCCATTGATCTATTTGTCTATTCTTATGCCAATACCACACTGTCTTGATTACTGTAGCTTTTTAGTAGGTCTTGAAGTCAGGTAATGTCAGTCCCCTAACACTGATCTTCTTCAGTATTGTGGTGGCTATTCTGGGTCTTTTGCCCCTCCATATAAACTTTAGATGCAATTTGCTGATATCCACAAAATAACTGCCTGGGAATTTGATTAGGATTGTGTTGAATCTATATATCAAATTGGGAAGAACTGACATCTTGATAATACTGAGTTTTCCTGTTCATGCACATGGAATATCTCTCCATTTATTGAGTTATTATTTGATTTATTTCATCAGTTTTATACTTTTCCTCATATAGATGTTGTACATATTTGATTAGATTTATACCTAAGTATTTCCTTTTTGGGGGTGCCAATGTAAGTATTGTTGGGGGGGTGTTTTTTGCGGCAGGGTCTCACTCTGTTGCCCAGGCTCGAGTGCACTGATATGATCAATGGCTCACGGCAGCCTTAACCTCCTGGGCTTAAGCAGTCCTCCCACCTCAGCCTCATGAGTAGCTGGGACCACAGGCATGCATCACCGTGACCAGCTAATTTTTTAAAAATTTTTTGTAGAGACAAAAAGTTTCGTGTCTGTTATAAGGTAATTTTGATGTTCTTTTGTTAGGCATATACACATTAGGATTGTTATACCCTCTTGTAGTATCGACTCCTTTATCATTGCGTAATGCTCCTCTTTATTCCTGATAACTTTCCTTGTTCTAAAGTCTGCTCTGTCTGAAATTAATACAGCTACTCCTGCTTTCTTTTGATGAGTGTTAGCATTGGATAGCTTTCTCTATCCCTTAACTTTTAATCTATATATGTCTTTATATTTAAAGTACATTTCTTGTAGATAACGTATAGTTGGCCTTTGTTTTATCACCCATTTGACAATTTCTGTCTTTTGTTTGATGTGTTTAGATCATTTATATTTAAAGTGGTTTTTTTTGTTTTGTTTTGTTTTGTTTTTTGAGACAGGGTCTTGCTCTGTCACTCAGGCTGGAGTGCAGTGGCACAATCACAGCTCACTGCAGCCTCAACCTCCTGGGCTCAAGCAATCCACTCTCCTCAGCCTCCCAAGTAGCTGGGACTACAGGAGCCCACCACCACACCCAGCTAATTTTTTTATTTTTTGTAGAGATGGGGTTTCGCCATGTTGCTCAGGCTGGTCTTGAATTCCTGAGCTCAAGTGATCTGCCTGCCTCAGTCTCCCAAAGTGCTGGGATTACAGGCATAAGCCACCATGCCCGGCCTAAAGTGATTTTTCTTTATATAATTGGATTAATAGCTACCATATTTGTTACTGTCTGCTATTTGTTGCCCTTGTTCTCTGTTTCTACTTTTGTCTTCCATACTTTTTGTGGTTTTTTATTATTATTATAATATTTTAAGTTCTAGGGTACATGTGCACAACGTGCAGGTTTGTTACATATGTATACATGTGCTATGTTGGTGTGCTGCACCCATTAACTCGTCATTTACATTAGGTATATCTCCTAATGCTATCCCTTCCCCCTCCCCCTTTTTTGTGGTTTTAATTGGGCATATTAAATGTTTCCATTTTCTCTCCTCTGTTAGCATATCAATTATATTTCTTTTTACTTTTTTAGTGATTATCCTAGAGTTTGCAATATGCATTTACAACTAATCCAAGTCCACTTTCAACTAACACTACACCACTTTACAGGTAGTGCAGTTACCTTAAAATAACAAAATAATCCTAGTCCTGTCCTCCCATCCCTGATAGCCCTGCTGCCATTCATTTCACTTATACATAAGCAATATATGTAAGCATACACAATTGACTACATTATTGCTCTTATTATTTTGAACAAACTGTTATCTGTTAGATTGATTAACAATAAAAAATTTAAGTTTTTGGCGGGGCGCTGTGGCTCACGCCTGTAATCCCAGCAGTTTAGGAGGCCAAGACGGGTGGATCACTTGAGGTCAGGCATTCAAGAGCAGCGTGGACAACAAGGCGAAACCCCGTTTCTACTAAAAGTACGAAAATTAGCCAGGCATGGTGGCACGCGCCTGTAATCTCAGCTACCTGGGAGGCTGAGGCAGGAGAATCGCTTGAACCCGGGAGGTGGAGGTTGCAGTGAGCCAAGATCATTAAAGCCTGGGCAGCAGAGGGAGACTCCATCTCAAAAAAGAAAAAAAAAGAAGAAAGAAAAGAAATAATAATTAGATCACAACCTGCCTCCTTGTACTGCCTTGGCGTTTTCTAGTGAGTAATGGGTTACATGATAAATCTGTGTCTCTCCTCTAGGGCAAGCAGTGTGGCATAGTGGAAGAATCCAGTTGGCTTCAAGGATCTCTCCTTCCCCTGCCATCTACCAATTCTCTGACCTTGACCAGTCTGTTATCTTTAAATGTAAGTTGATTTCCCGTTTAGAACAAATTGAACACTAACCAAAAACCAGAGTCAGCCACCAAAGATAAATAGCACTCGACCCGATATGCATTTGGCCAAGATTTTAAGACATGATAAAGCTTCAGCATCCATGAGATAAGGGCGTCAAGATCCAGAAGCTGCAAACACCAGCAATCATGGTGTCTCATCTGATATTTAAAAAGATCTCACATTTCTTGGCCTACTGTCCAGGGACCTTGTGTGGTGTCTACGTGTTGGGCATGCGACTGCATTCCTCTCTCTTTTGTCTGCTGTAGCTTCTGCTAGGTTTGTGCCTTTCGTAACTACCTCCTTTGTCATTGTGTCACATGGTCCTGACAATTTTCAAGGAACTCAATGACTGTGAAATACGTATTTTTAAGCTCTGGAAATTTTGACATTGGTGCCATCATTATGTCATTAGTGGGAAGCCACAATGGGAAAGGTAAAATCCACTTCTATTTTTGCATCCACACACAACAATTAAATCTCAATGAGCAGCAGGAGCTGCTGTTTCTGTGACTCTACCATCTGGGCTTTGGTCGGTGTAAACACCCAGGCAGTTGTGGTCTGCAGTTCCAACATACTTCGCCCTCGCACCCAGGATAGGGTGGCCTTGTGAGAACTAAAACATTACACCTGCAAATCTCCCATCAGTGGGAGTAATGTTTGCTGGAAAAAGTCCCCCAGACAATATGAATCTTAAGACATAAATTCTAATATTCTACACCAAGGAACTGCCTGAAAGTACTAGGAAAAAAAACCTAAGTACAAGAAACATACAAAGCCAGCACTATTAGGTCCACCCTTGGACTATCAAGGCGTAAAGGTTCAGAGTAGGACCACAAGGTAGGAGTTTTAATTAGACGAAATTTGTAATTAACATAAAATTTAAACGGAATCCACAAAAGAGATTGGCCTGCAGAGATTTTATCCAGCGAGAATTCAAGCCGTTGCAGCCGATTTTAATTACATTCCTGAAATAGAAGCCTGCGAATGGAATTTGAAGAGATGGTTTAGATGAATCCCTGCTCCAATGACAAACTTTACTAGCAATATTTTCAGTCTACCAAAATTAGAAGGTGATAACAAGTGGATAAAGGAGCATTCTATAGATGATCATCAAAAAGAGATCCAAATCTAGTGTGTTAAAAAACAATTTAAAGGCCGGGCACAGTGGCTCACACCTGTAATCCCAGCACTTTGGGAGACTGAGGCAGGTGAATCACCTGAGGTCAGGAGTTCGAGACCAGCCTGACCAACACGGTGAAACCCTGTCTCTACTAAAAATACAAAAATTAGCCGGGCGTGGTGGCACATACCTGCAATTCCAGCTACTCAGGAAGCTGAGGCAGGAGAATTGCTTGAACCCGGGAAGTGGAGGTTGCAGTGAGCCAAGACTGTGCCATTGCACTCCAGCCTGGACGACAAGAGCGAAACTCCTCAAAAAAAAAAAAATTTTTTAATTAAAAATTTTTTTTGTTTTTCAGGAGAGTAAGTGCCGTGGAAGTTTATATCAGTAGTAGTAAGGAAGCATTAAGTACCGCATTAAGTACCATTTTTAAATTTCTTCTTCTTTCCTTAGAATTTTAGATTGAATTCTCTGCCGAGTTCACTTATTTCTTTAGCTTACAAAGTAAAAATGAGTATCTGTATTTATGTAATATAGGATATTTCTACATATTTGGTAGAAAAGGTCAGGAACAGTGAAGAAGTTTAATTTCTAAATCACTTCTATTTTATCTCTTTTTTTTTTCCAAAGGATCACCATGAAGTCTTAGATCACTTCTATTTCTACATCTTCTTTTATATTGCGTGCCATGGAATGGACAGCTGCAGGTGGTTTTTAGATAATACTGTATTAGGCCAGGCGCAGTGGCTCACGCCTGTAATCCCAGCACTTTGGGAGGCCAAGGAGGGCAGATCACCTGAGGTCAGGAGTTCGAGACCAGCCTGGCCAGCATGAGGAAACCCTGTCTCTACTAAAAACACAAAAATTAGCCAGGTGTGGTGGCGCATGCCTGTAATCCCAGCCTGTAATCCCAGCTACTCGGTAGGTTGAGGCAGGAAAATCACTTGAACGTGGGAGGCGGAGGTTGCAGTGAGCCGAGATCGCAGCATTACACTCCAGCCTGGGCAACGAGAGTGAAACTCTGTCTCAAAAAAAAAAAAAAAAAAAAAGATAATAATGAGAGGTGACAAAACGTGATAGCAGCCCTCGCTCGCTCTCGGCGCCTCCTCAGGCCTCGGCGTCCACTCTGGCCACGCTTGAGGAGCCCTTCAGCCCGCCGCTGCACTGTGGGAGCCCCTCTCTAGGCTGGCCAAGGCCAGAGCCGGCTCCCTCTGCTTGCGGGAGGTGTGGAGGGAGAGGCGCCGGCGGGAACCGGGGCTGCGCGGTGCTCGCGAACCAGCGCGAGTTCCGGGTGGGCGCGGGCTCGGCGGGCCACGCACTCGGAGCGGCCGGCGGCGGACGGCCTCGGGCAGTGAGGTGATTAGCACCCGGGCCAGCAGCTGCGGAGGGTGCGCCGGGTCCCCCAGCACGGCCGGCCTGCCCGCGCCGGGCTCGAATTCTCGCCGGGCCTCAGCCGCGTCCCCAACGGGCGCCGCCCCCTGCTCCGCGGTGCCGAGTCCCATCGACCGCCCAAGAGCTGAGGAGTGCGGGTGCACGGCGCGGGACTGTCGGGCAGCTCCGCGCGCGGCCCCGGCGCGCGATCCACTAGGCGAAGCCAGCTGGGCTCCTGAGCCTGTCTCTACTAAAAATACAAAAATTAATCCGGGCGCGGTGGCTCATGCCTGTAATCCCAACACTTTGGGAGGCTGAGGCGGGTGAATCACAAGGTCAAGAGTTCGAGACCAGCCTGGCCAATATGTGAAATCCCGTCTCTACTAAAAACATAAAAATTAGCTGGGCATGGTGGCAGGCGCCTGTAGTCCTAGCTACTCAGGAGGCTGAGGCAGGAGAATCGCTTGAACCCGGGAGGTGGAGATTGCAGTGAGCCAAGATTGTGCCATTAGACTCCAGCCTGGGCGACAGATCGAGACTCCATCTCTAAATAAATAAATAAATAAATAAATACACACACACACACACACACATATATATATATATATATATCAGGAATTTGGAAATGGCTTAGCTACGTGGTTCTGGTTCAGGGTGTCTCATGAGGTGGCAATCCAGATGTCGGCTGGGACTACAGTCATGTGAAGGTCTAATTGTGGTTGGAGAATCCACTTCCAGCCTCACCCCCACGCTGTCAGCAGGAGACCTCAGTGCCTTAATAAATGGATCTCTCCTAAAGTCATGGCAGTTGGCATCTCCCGGAGGGCGTGATCCAAGAGAAAGACCAAGTGGCATTTGCAGTGCCTTTTGACCTACCATCAGAAGTCACACACAATCACGATTGCCTTATTCTTCTACTGGTCACACAGACCAGCCTGATACCATTTGGGAGGACATTAGGCAAAGGCACAACTATTGAGAGAGGCGGGGATTATTGGGAGCCATCTTGAAGGCAGGCAACTGACCACAGTGCTTGACTCTGCTGCTCCATCCCCTTGGCCACTGATTTGTTCAAGAGATGGGCACATGAACCCAGCAAGCCCAGTTAGACTGCATCTCTGAGAATCATATATATGAGTGCTGGAAATGAGAACCACTCTCATTTTCCCTGGCTCTCAAGCTGTGATGCTATAAGCCTGAAGATTTCAATGGTCATATTCCTGCCACTAGAGGAAGCCCTTATAAACTGGGAAAGAATGAGGACAGAGAAAGCAGCAGAAGAGTTGGAAATAGAGAAAGCCCTGACAACAGTTTGTAGTCCCTGGATCCCTCCATGCCTGAAGTACACCTCTGGATTTCCCAATAACATAAGCCAATTCATTTCCTGTTCTTTTTTTCTGCCTTGCTTAAGTCAGTTGATTGGGCTTCTGACCTTGCAACTAAAAGGGCCTAGACTCATGCATGGCCTGAGGTGCCTCTTAGGAATGAACTCATTCTATAAGAGTAGAGAATCGGCCGGGCGAGTGGTTCACACCTCTAATCCCAGCACTTTAAGAGGCCAAGGCAGGAGGAGCGCCTGAGCTCAGGAGTTTGAGAGCAGCCTGGGCAACATAGGAAGACCTCATCTCTACTAAAAATAAAAAATAAAAAAATTAGTTGGATGTGGTGGCAGGTGTGGTGGTATGCACCTGTAGTCCCAACTACTCAGAGGGCTGAGGTGGGCGGATTGCTTGAGTCCCAGAGGTCGAGGCTGTAGTGCGCTATGATCATGCCACTGCACTCCAGCCTGGGCAACAGACAGACCTTGTCTCAAAAAAAAAAAAAAGAAAAAAAGTGTCCCAGCACTTTGGGAAGCCGAGGCGGGTGGATCACTTGAGGTCAGGAGTTCATGACCAGCCTGGCCAACATGGTGAAACCTTGTCTCTACTAAAAATACAAAAATTAGCTGGGCATGGTGGCATGCACCTGTAATCCCAGCTACTTGGGAGGCTGAGGCAGGAGAATCACTTGAACCCGGGAAGAGGAGGTTGCAGTGAGCCAAGATCGTACCACTGCACTCCAGCCTGGGCAACAGGGCAAGACTCCGTCTAAAGAAAAAAAAAGTGAAAAGGCCATTTGGCCATTTTATTACAAACTCTGTAGAAATTTGTGGGGGCCGGGCACGGTGGCTCACGCCTGTAATCCCAGCACTTTGGGAGGCCGAGGCGGGCGGATCACAAGGTCAGGAGATCGAGACCATCCTGGCTAACACGGTGAAACCCCATCTCTACTACAAAAATTAGCTGGGCGTGGCGGTGTGTGCCTGTAGTCCCAGCTGCTGGGGAGGCTTAGGCAGGAGAATGGCGTGAACCTGGGAGGCGGAGCTTGCAGTAAACTAAGATAACGCCACTTCACTCCAGCCTGGGCTACAGAGCGAGACTCCGTCTCAAAAAAAAAAAAAAAAGAAGAAGTTTGGGGCAAAAATAGTCCCAAATTTGTGCCCTTGTGACAATGGGTCACACCAAGTGGGACAAGAGGCACTTTCACTGCTTCTGCACAAAACACAGCCAGGATTTGCAGATTTGAGAAGCCTGGATGAAAGCCACAGCTGATGCTGTGTTGAGAGGGGCTTCCTGGTTGCTGTCAGCTTCACTATGGCTGTGTCCAGGTGCCCAGATGTTGTGTGGCCGATAAATGTTCCCACTAGAGCTGATTACTTTCCACACTTGGGAAGGAGGGAGATGTCCCATCTCTGGCATCTTCTTCCACATGACATCAAGAAGACCCTCTGGCTGGGCGAGGTGGCTCACGCCCGTAATCCCAGCACTTTAGGAGGCCGAGGTGGGTGGATCACCTAAGGTCAGGAGTTCAAGACCAGCCTGGCCAACATGGCGAACCACTCTCTCTACTCAAAATACAAAATTAGCCGGGCATGGTGTCCCGCCTGTAATTCCAGCTACTCAGGAGGCTGAGGCACAAGAATCCCTTAGAACCCAGGAGGCGGAGGTTGCAGTGAGCCGAGATCATGCCAGTGCACTCCAGCCTGAGCAACAGAGTGAGACTCTGTCTCAAAAAAAAAAAAAAAAAAAAAAAAGAAGCCCCTCTGAGCTCTCTTGTGCCCTGCCTGGATTTTGTGCTGCTCCAGCCCCCACTCCCAGGGAGCTTTGCCTTGAAAAGGGCCAGGCTCAGAGCTTTGCCACCAACAGATGCTTCATTAATGAGGTGAAAGTCTGATTGAATGAAAACACCCTTTCTGGCACCATCAAATGAAGACATAATAAAAATCAAAACGTTAGATCATTAAAGTGCTTGAAGAAATTTTTTAAAACTTTATTTAAATTCTCCTAAGAACGTTTAGCCTTTTAAAAAGTTTTAGTTACATAGAACCTCAGAGGTATATTAGGAAACAAATATTGGGAAACAAATAACTTGATTGTTCCTTCGAGAGGAGGACTTGCTCTTTCTTACAAAATACATCGTCAAGTCATTTTCAGGTGCCTGCTGCTTTTAGACAGTAGATGGCACTGGGGGACAACCAGAAAGCAATTGGGTTTTGTTTTGTTTTGTTTTTTTGAGATGGAGTCTCACTCTGCCTCCCAAGCTGGAGTGCAGTGGTGCGATCTCAGATCACTGCAACCTCTACCTCCCAGGTTCAGCTGATTCTCCTGCCTCAGCCTCCCAATCAGCTGGGATTACAGGTGTACACCACCACATCCAGCTAATTTTTGTATTTTTATGAGACAGGGTTTCGCCATGTGGGCCAGGCTGATCTCAAACACCTGACCTCAAGTGACCCGCCCGCCTCGGCCTCCCAAAGTGCTGGGATTACAGGCGTGAGCAACCACGCCTGGCCACAGTTGTTTTTAATGTAGCTTGGAAGAAGACGAGGAAACAAAATCAAACACAATTTCCTGCTTGATCTGGATGTATTTAAAATCTACACTTCCAAGGTCAGAAGATTAAGAAATTGTCTGGATGAGGAAAGATAAAATTATCTTATGAAGGAAGAGAAAGATGTTGTTTTTCTATGTATTAACTGAAAGCATGAAAAAAAATGCATCCAGGAGGGTTATACTATAAAAGTCTCCTGCCCAGGCGTCTGTTCTACTCAGGTGTATCCCCTCTCTACTCAAAGGTGACCCTTGGATCAGTGGCACTGGCATCACCTGAGACTTGTTAGAAATGCAGCATCTCTGGCCCAGACCGCCTGAAACAGACTCCACTCACTGGGTGATGCCTTCTTAGAAGACCTAAAGCTTTTGAAGAATTTCCAGTTATGTAGAACCCCAGTTCATCAGTGTTACAAAGCAAAGGAAACCTACTCAAACCAAACCAACCCAAACCTAACCTAACTCAACCTATTCTAACCAACGAAACAAATCTCTCTCTTTTTAAGAAAAAAAAACCAAAAACAACAACAAAAACCTGCTCTTGTAAAATAACTTACGGGTGCCTACTGCTTTCGGCCAGCAGATAGCGCTGTGGGATAACTATTAATATAAAAACTTATTTCAAGTAGCTTGGAAGAAGACAAGGAAACAGACCTGATGGAACACAATCGGCTGCCTGATCCAGACCTATTTATAAAATCTGTATCTCCAAGGTCAGAAGATTAGGAATTATTCTGGATGAGGAAATATAAGATAAACTTAGAGGAAATAGTGGAAAAGAAAACAAGGACTCTTCCCCTGGAAGAGAAGGGTAAGTTGTATTTAAATACGTAAGTGCCAGAAAGTCCCCCTAAAATGCTCTCTTAAAATCCAGCCCTTGGGATCACTTGAGGCCAGGAGTTCGAGACTAGTCTGGCCAACATGGTGAAACCCCGTGTCTACTGAAAATACAAAAATTAACCAGGCATGGTGGCAGGCGCCTGTAATCCCAGCTACTCAGGAGGCTGAGGCAGGAGAATCACTTGAATCTGGGAGGTGGAGGTTACAGTGAGCAGAGATCGTGCCACTGCACTCCAGCCTGGGCAACAGAGCAAGACTTCGTCTTAAAAAAAAAAAAAAAAGAAAAAAAAAATCCAGCCCTTTGGATTACTGCTTTAAACATAAATGCTCCAGGAGAGCAACACATTTCACCATCATTAAGACCTGACCTTTCCGGGCATTAATTTGTCACCTTGCTTTGTAATACCTTGACAGTAAAGAAACTTCCCCAAACCAGAAAGACTTGCTAGGGAAACAGGGAGAGGATCAAGTCTGATGCTCAAGGGTAGAAGCCTGGGTAGGACCCCAGAGTCAGGCTTCTGGGAACTGAGGCCAGGGGGAGGGAACTTTGGAAGGGAAGGGACCTCGGCTCTAAAGGCAAATCCCCATTGGCCCACTCAGAGGCATTTGCCAATCAGTGTTAAGGTGGAGGGGAGGCTGGGTCCAGAGGTGCTGAATTTCAGACGGAAGCACATTCCTCAGCCTCCTCCATGGACATGTCTCATGTGACAAAGTCTTGCTCTAGCACCAGAGAGCTCTAGCCTCTATATTGTCATCATGTGACCACGGCCCCACCCCCTTTCAAACCCTGTTAAAGACCCAATACGGGGTTACGGATGACTGAAAACTAGATCAAGGGGTATCTTAAGAACAGGAAAACAAATTATCATATAATATTTACAGGACCTGGGCAGGGCACACTGGCTCATGCCTGTAATCCCAGCACTTTGGGAGGCCGAGGCAGGTATATCCCTCGAGCCCAATAGTTTGAAACCAGCCTGGGCAACATAGTGAGAATCATCTCTACAAAAAATAAAAAGTTAGCTGAGTGTGGTGGCACTCACCTGTGGTCCCTGCTACTTGGGAGGCTGAGATGGGAGGATTGCTTGAGCCTAGGAGGTTTAGGCTGAAGTGAGCCATGACTGTGCCACTGTACTGCCGCCTGGGCGAGAGTGAGACCCTGTCTCAAAATCAATTAATTAATTAAATTTAATTTACATAACTAAAACCATATTGGAGACATTATTTTAGAAATTCCAGGCCGGGCGCGGTGGCTCAAGCCTGTAATCCCAGCACTTTGGGAGGCCGAGACGGGTGGATCACGAGGTCAGAAGATCGAGACCATCCTGGCGAACACGGTGAAACCCCGTCTCTACTAAAAAATACAAAAAACTAGCCGGGCGAGATGGCGGGCGCCTGTAGTCCCAGTTACTTGGGAGGCTGAGGCAGGAGAATGGCGTAAACCCGGGAGGCGGAGCTTGCAGTGAGCTGAGATCCGGCCACTGCACTCCAGCCCGGGCGACAGAGCGAGACTCTGTCTCAAAAAAAAAAAAAAAAAAAAAAAAGAAATTCCAGGTGGGAGGATCGCTTGAGTCCAGAAGGTCAAGGCTGCAATGAGCTAAGATCGTGCCACTGCACTCCAGCATGGGCAATGAGATCCTGTCTCAAAAAAAGAAGAAAAAAGAGAAATTCCATTTCTAGGAGTCTCCCCAGGTAGAGTTGTCAGATTTAGCAAAAAACAAACAATAAAAAAAAGGATAGCCAATTAAATTTCATATTCAGATAAACAATGAAGGGTTTTTTATTTTTTATTTTTTAATGTGTGGGTAATAGTATGTTTGTATATTTATGGGGTACATTTATTGTATTAGTCCATTTTCATGCTGCTGATAAAGACATACCCAAGACTGGGCCCTTACAAAAGAAAGAGGTTTAATTGGACTTACAGTTCCACATAGCTGGGGAGGCCTCACGGTCATGGCAGAAAGCAAGGAGGAACAAGTCACATCTTACCTGGATGGCAGCAAACAAAGAGAGAGCTTGTGCAGGGAAATTCCCCTTCCTAAAACCATCAGATCTTGTGAGGCTTATTCACTATCACGAGAACGGTATGGGAAAGACCCGCCCCCATGATTCAGTTACCTCCCACAAGGTTCCTCCCACAGCACGTGGGAATTCAAGAGGAGATTTGAGTGGGGACACAGCCAAACCATATCAATATGATACTTCGATACAGGCAATGTGTAATAATCCCATAAGGATGAATGGGGTATCCATCACCTCAAGCATTTATCCTTTGTGTTACAAGCAATCCATTTTTAGTTATTTGTACATGTATGATAAATTATTGCTGACTGTAGTCATCCTGTTGTGCTATTAAATACTAGATCCTATTCATTCTTTCTAACCATATTTTTGTGCCCATTCTGTCCCACATCCATCCCACCCCCTCCCAGCCCCGACAACCCTTCCCAGCTTCTGGTAGCCATCATTCTACTCTCACAGTTTTTTAGCATAAATATGTCCCATGCAATATTTAAGACAAATGTATACCAAAAAATTATTTGGTGTTTATCTGAAATTCAGGTTTAGCTTGGCACCCTGTATTTTATTTGACAGCCCTGCATCAGGGACAATTGTCACACCTGGGTCCAGGGGACGTGCACACGCACATAAAGATTCTCACTGCAGCTGTGCTGTGTCATAGAGAAAAGGCAGAAACAACTAGGCCTCTTGTGCGGAGAGATACAGAGGCCCACCCAAACCGCAGCCTACAAAGAGGGGGTCAAGGGAACGATCTCATCTCACCTCCCATCTGCTGGGCCTCCCAGTGGCCCAGCCATCTGAAAACCAAAGGGCGAAGGAACCTGAGGTTTGCAGTCTTAGCCGCCTGTGGTGTGCTGGGGCTGGCTCTTAGCCATGGTGGGAGTATTTATGCCAAAGAAATCAGCCAACACTGCAAACTAGGATCGTTATTTTTTCCCCACGTACTTGTTAACCATTTGCCGGCACCCCGCTGTCGGTTTCCCAGGCGCAGAGCAGGGGGAAGAAGGATTGAGACGGTGTCTAGAAGGGAGAATGGAGACTGCCTAGCATTCACGGTCGCACCGCATTTCACTGTATGAACAAGCCTCCGTTTAATCGTTCCCCGAATGAGGCAGCACTCTCCCATAACTTCGTTTCTTGCTGGATTTCAGTAGCTGGTTCCCTCTTGGCCCTTCAGGCTTAGGGATGAGAACTGTGTATCAATTTGGGGACAATCAAGAAAGAGAAACCACACGATCACTTGACCAGAGAACATTTAATATGAAGAATGATTCATTGAAGCAGAGAGGGATTGGCTAGTAAGAAATATAGAGAACTCTGGAGAATCTAGGATTAGCCGACAGGAGGAGCAGCTCCTGCTACCGGATGGTTGTGATGGAACACGCAAGAAAGAGCCCTTCCCTGCTCCAAAGCTGAGATCCAGACCACACTGGGAGCATGCAGCCCTGCCTCGCTAAAAGGCAGAGAAGGCACTGAGCTGCTGCGCAGGTGGGACTGGAAATCTGTGCTCTGGAACTTTCTGGGAATCTTCCCTCTAGGGTGCTAGGCAAAGCGACTCACTAGAGGCTGCCAAACCACCTAAGGTGTGTGGCAGGGGAACCTGCTGGCCGCAGGGCGATGCCGGCTGCTGTATACAGCAAGAGCCAAGCACTGGAGTTGTGAGTGCTACAGGACTCCAGTAGCACTGCCCAAACCCTCTCAGTACCTTCAGTAGCATGCTGCCCAAACCCTCTCCTCCCGCAGCGTCACTCCCTCACCCCTACTGACGCTTCATATCATGCCAGCTGGCAAGGCAAGTGTTTTTGGGTTTTTTTGGTTTTTTTTGTTTTTTGAGACAGTCTTGCTCTGTCACCCAGGCTGGAGTGCAGTGGCAAGATCTCGGCTCACTGCCACCTCTGCCTCCCGGGTTCAAGCAATTCTCATGCCTCAGTCCCCTGAGTAGCTGGGACTACAGGTGTGCGCCACCACCCAGCTAATTTTCATATTTTTAGTAGAGACGGGGTTTCACCATGTTGCCCGGGCCAGCCTTGAACCCCTGACCTCAGGTGATCTCCCTGCCTCGGCCTCCCAAAGTGCTGGGATTACAAGCGTGAGCCACCGCACCCGGCCCAAAGGCAAGATACTTAAAGGGCTGAGATCCATTTTCTTTTTTTTTTTTTTCCTTTTAATTATTTTTTTAAGGCTAATCAAGGGAAACAGTGGGAGTGAAAAAGGAACAAAGAAATCTACAGCTGGTTGTGGTCAATTAGTTGTAAACACCACTGCCCTCAGACCAGCCCAAATCCATTTTCACAGAGCTGGCAAGAAAGGATGAATTTGGAGCAAAGGGAATCAGCACAAAACCTTCCTGATGCTGCTAGTCCCTGGGCGAGTCACCATCGTTCCTAATTGATTCCCTTAAGCCCACCCATATCTCTCATAGGAGCCCCTGAAATGAACTCTCCTTAGTTAAATCTGCTGGGTATATGCCATCTCATTCTTTTTTTTTTTTTTTTTTTTTTTTTTTTTTTGAGACAGAGTCTCACTCTGTCGCCCAGGCTGGACTGCAGTGGCCGGATCTCAGCTCACTGCAAGCTCCGCCTCCCGGGTTTACGCCATTCTCCTGCCTCGGCCTCCCGAGTAGCTGGGACTACAGGCGTCCGCCACCTCGCCCGGCTAGTTTTTTGTGTTTTTTAGTAGAGACAGGGTTTCACCGTGTTAGCCAGGATGGTCTCGATCTCCTGACCTCATGATCTGCCTGTCTCGGCCTCCCAAAGTGCTGGGATTACAGGCTTGAGCCACCGCGCCCGGCCTGCCATCTCATTCTTAATGTGACCCAAACTGATGCAACCAGTACAATGGATGACAGGCACAATGAATAAAGCCATCAATATGAAAAAAAATCTCAAAACAAAACCTTTCATTTACGGTCAGGCACAGTGGCTCACACCTGTAATCCCAGCACTTTGGGAGGCCAAGGTGGATGGATCACTTGAGACCAGGAGTTCAAGACCAGCCTGGCCAACACACGGTGAAACCCCATCTCTACTAAAAATACAAAAATTAGCCGGCTGTGGTGGCACGTGCCTGTAATCCCAGCTACTCAGGAAGCTAAGGCAGGAGAATCACTTGAACCTGAGAGGCAGAAGTTGCAGTGAGCCAAGATGGCGCCACTGCACTCCAGCCTGGGCAACAGAGTGAGACTCTGTCTCAAACAAACAAACAAACAAAAAACAACCTTTGGTTTAAAAGAAAAGGCACATTGGAACAGGACAGGTACATGTATCTTTGTTTTCGTTTCTTTTCTTTTTTTTTTTTTTTAACTTTTTTTTAAAACAGGGTCTCTCTATGTTGCCCAGGCTGGTCTTGAACTCCTAGGCTTAAGTAATCCTCCCACCGTGACCTCCTAAAGTACTGGAATTACAGGCATGAGCCACCATGCCCACCCTCTTAGTCTGTTTTCTGTTACTTACAACAGAATACCTGAAACTGAGTAATTTATAAAGAAAAGGAATTTATTTCTTACTGTTCTGGAGGCTGAAAAGTCCAAGGTTGAGGGATTACATCTGGTGAGGGCCTTCTTGTTGATGGGGGCTCTCTGCAGAGTCCCAAGATGGCGAGGGGCACCATATGGTGAGGGGGCTGAGCGTGCTAAGATGCTAGCTCGGGTCTCTCTTCTTCTTACAAAGCCCCTAATTCCTCTCTCATGATAACCCATTAATCCATGAATCTATGAATAAATTCATCTATTCATGAAGGCAGAGCCTTAGGACCCAATCACTTTTTAAAGGCCCCACCTCTTGGCTGGGCGCAGTGGCTCATACCTGTAATTCTAGCACCTAGGGAGGCTGAGGCGGGAGGATCACTTGAGGCTAGGAGTGTGAGATCAGCCTGGGCAGCATAAAGAGACCCTTTCTCTTATTCAGGTATTTATTTATTTATTTATTTATTTATTTATTTATTTATTTATTTTTGGAGACAGGGTCTCCTTCTGTCACCCAGGTTGGAGTGCAGTGGTGCCATCTCAGCTCACTGTAGCCTCTGCTTCCCAGGATCAAGCAATCCTCCTGCCTCAGCCTCCTGAGTAGCTGGGACCACAGGCATGCACTACCTCGCTCAGCTAATTTTTTTTTTTTTTTTTTTTCCATAGAGATGAAGTTTTGCTATGTTGCCCAGGCTGGTCTTGAACTCCTGGGCTCAAGCAATCAACCTCTCAAAGTACTGGGATTACAGGCGTGAGCCACTGCACCCAGTCCTGTCTCTATTTATAATATATTTTTTAAAAGGCCCCACCTCTCAATACTTAATTAGGGATTAAGTTTCAACACAAGCTTTGGAAGGAACATTCAAACCATAGCAATATGTTATCTGTGTAAAATTTTAAAGCATACAGTTCTAGATATTATTATTTATGGAAATATACATATATAGTTAAAAGTACAAACATTCTTGGGAATGAGGACAGTGATGGCCTCTGGAGAGAAAAGGGAGGAGCAAGTATATACATGGGTTGAGGGGAGGGAGGTGGGCTTTTATCCTCGGTTATGTTTTTATTTTCTTTCTTTTTAAGATTTCCGAAGCAAATTCAGTTACATATTAGCATCTGTTAAACCTGGGAGTTGGTGGCATAGTTGTCTATTACATTGGTGTCTTTATTCTTCTATATGTTTGAGATATTTAAAAATTTAACAATGCCAACTATTATGCAGGTAGTTGTTAAATATAGCTTTTGATATATCAATGCTTGCTTGGCACTGAACATACAAAAATGTAGAGAAAACTGACAATTCGACATGCCAGTGCAGGAAATCTAGTGATGGCAATAGGGAATGAATCTCAAATGAGTGGTATTAAAAATATACTTCTATAAGCTGGGTGTGGTGGCTCACACCTGTAATTCCAGCACTTTGGGAGGCTGAGGCGGGCAGATCACCTGAGGTTGGGAGTTCGAGACCAGCCTGACCAACATGGAGAAACCCCATCTCTACTTAAAATACAAAAATTAGCCAGGCGTGGTGGCACATGCCTGTAATCCCAGCTACTCAGGAGGCTGAGGCAGGAGAATGGCTTGAACCCGGGAGGCAGAGGTTGCAGTGAGTCGAGTTCGCGCCACTGCATTCCAGCCTGGGAGACAGAGCGAGACTCTGTCTCAAAAAAGAAAAAAAAAAAAAAAAAAAGAAAGAAAGAGGAAGAGTTGGAATGGGATAGGGTCTTGGAGGCTGGCTGGGATTTGCACAGTGAAAAGGAAGAGGTTTAACGATCCAAAGAGTGAAATTGAATTTTGGGAAGCACAGTGGAGCCAGAGTGCAGGGCGCCTGAATGGTCAGCAAAATGCGTGAGTAGGTCCACAATTAGGGCTCAGGATGGAGAACAGGTGGGAGCGGGCTGCTGTTAAGCCCAGAGCTTCTCCCCACCTGGGCCATTCTGCTCATGCCTCTGTCCACCAGGCAAAGAGCAGCCTCCAAGAGGCCTCCAGAGTCCCGTGAGGAGCCTGGATCTTTCTTTGTAGAGCGTGGGCAGTTACAAAGCTTTTCTTAGCTAGGCAGTGACACGATCCAAGCTGTGATTTAGGCGGATTAGCTTGGCAACTCCACACGGCATGGACTGAAGGGAAGAGAGAGAGACAGGAGAAAGTGTTCCCAGGCCAAGGCCATTGTTGGAAGATGGGCGGAGGTAATGGCCTGAACTAGGACCATGGCCTCATGAGTGGAAATAAGGGAAGTAATGAAAATAAACTGTGAAATTGATAGGACTTGGCTACTGTTGCATGCAGAAGACTAAAGGAGAAATTAAAGAGGGCTCCAGGGCTCGGGAGAATTGTGGTGGTGTAACTGAGCACAGGTATGGGCTCATCACCTGAAAGCCAAAAACTCAAGAGATGAGCTTTGTTGAAAGGAAAGTTAGTTTTATCTGAGAAGCTAGCAACCTGAGGCAGGCGTTAAATGAGCGTTCAAAGACCAGCTTTCCCACTTGTGCCTCTGGATCAGGGTTTTTTTGTTTGTTTGTTTGTTTGTTTTAAGAGAAATTAGGGGAAATGATGATCAAAACATTCTTGCGGACCAGGTGAGGTGGCTCACACCTGTAATCCCAGCATTTTGGGAGGCCGAGGCAGGTGGATCACCTAAGGTCAGGAGCTCAAGACCAGCCTAGCCAACATAGTGAAACCCCATTTCTATTAAAAACACAAAAATTAGCCGGGTGTGGTGGTGGGTGCCTGTAATCCCAGCTACTCGGGAGGCTGAGGCAGGAGAATCGCTTGAACCCAGGAAGTAGAGGTTGCAGTGAGCCAAGATCGCGTCACTGCACTCCAGCCTGGGCAACAGAGGGAAACTCTGTCTCAAAAACAAACGAACAAAAATTCTTGTGAAACATGCGTGGCCTCCAACAGGCAGTTAATCATTGCTTTCTTGGTCAACTTTCTGTGGCCTTCTGCAGGCACCATCAATGTATTCTTATCAGGCCAGTCAGCCCGTTCCCAGAGTTGTTGGTCTGCGTGTTTTCTTTTATCTTTGTTGAAAGCCCTGTTTTCCCGAGGCTGTTTCTAGTAAATAATCTACAAACTCAAGCAAAGCAATAATTATATTCAAGCAAGCAAACTTTTTTTTTTTTAGATGGAGTTTCACTGTTTCGCCCAGGCTGGAGTGAAGTGGCGCAATCTTGGCTCACTGCAACGTCTGCCCGCGCCTGAGTTCAAGGAATTCTCCTGCCTCAGCCTCCTGAGTGGCTGGAATTATAGGCGCCCACAACCACGCCCGGCTAATTTTTATATTTTTAGTAGAGACAGAGTTTTGCCTTGTTGGCCAGGCTGGTCTCAAACTCCTGACCTCATGTGATCCACCGACCTCGGCCTCCCAAAGTGTTAGGATTATAGGCGTGAGCCACCACATCCAGCCAAGCAAACTTGTTTCTTTTTTTTTCTCTCCTCTTCAAGCAAACTTTTTTCTAACATAGAGTTGGTACTGTTATAGTGGCCTAAAGGACAATAAGGGACGTTGAGAGAGGCAGACAGCTTTGGAAAGATTAGAAAAAGTTCATTTGTATAAACGTCAAGCCGGGCGGGGTTCAATGGCTCACACCTGTAATCCCAGCACTTTGGGAGGCTGAGGTGGGAGGATTGCTTGAGTCCATGAGTTTGAGACAAGCATGGGCAACATAGCAAGACCACATCTCTACCAAAAATTTAAAAAACAGCCAGGCATGGTGGTGCACACCTCTGGTCCCAGCTACGTGGGAGGCTGAGATGGGAATATCGCTTGGGCCCAGAAGGTTGAGGTTGCAGTTAGCCGTGATCGTGCCGCTACACTCCAGCCTGGGTGACAGAGTGGGACCCTATCTCAAAGGAAAAAAGAAAAAAATGTTGAGCCTACTAAAGTGGCATATAACTGGCCAGTCCATCAAACAAGAGATTTGAGACTAGGGGCTTCAGAGGCAAGTCAGAGCTGCCCATTCAGATTCTGGAGCCATCCTAGAAGCCACGGAATTGGAATATGCTTTTTGAGAACAAAGATTAAAAAGGAAAAGGGGCCAAACGCAGTGGTTCATGCCTGTGATCCCAGCACTTCAGGAGGCTGAGGCAGGAAGATCCCTTTTGAGCCCAGGAGTTTGACACCAGCCTGGGCAACATAGGGAGACCTCCGTCTCTACAAAATATTAAAAAATTAGCTGGGCGTGGTGATGCATGTCTGTGGTCCCAGCTACTCGGGAGGCTGAGGTGGGAGGATTACCTGAGCCCAGGAGGTTGAGGCTATGGTGAGCTGTGTTCGTGTCACTGCACTCCAGCCTGGGCGAACAGAGCAAGACCCTGTCTCTAAAAATAAACCAGGGCTGGCCGGGCGCGGTGGCTCACGCCTGTAATCCCAGCACTTTGGGAGGCCGAGGTGGGCAGATAGCTTGAGGCCCGGAGTTCGAGACCAGCCTGACCAACATGGCAAAACCCCACCCCTACTAAAAATACAAAAATTAGCCAGGCGTGGTGGCGGGCGCCTGTAATCCCAGCTACTCAGGAGGCTGAGGCAGGAGAATTGCTTGAACCTGGGAGGCGGAGGTTGCAGTGAGCCAAGATTATGCCATTGCACCCCAGCCTGGGTGACAGAGCAAGACTCCATCTCAAAAAATAAAAAATAAAAAATAAAAAATAAAAAATAAACCAGGGCCGGGTGCAGTGGCTCAGGCCTGTAATCCCAGCACTTTGGGAAGCTGAGGCGTGTGGATCATGAGGTCAAGAGTTCAAGACCAGCCTGGTCAACATGGTGAAACCCCATCTCTACTAACAATACAAAAGTTAGCTGGGCGTGGTGGTGCACGCCTGTAATCCCAGCTACTTGGGAGGCTGAGGCAGGAGAATCTCTTGAACCCAGGAGGTGGAGGTTGCAGTAAGCCGAGATTGTGCCACTGCACTCCAGCCTGAGCAACAGAGCAAGACTCTGTCTTGAAAAAAATAAAATAAAATAAAAACAAAAATAAACCAAACAAGAGAGAAAGAGAGAGAGAAAGCAAGGTGCACCAAAGACCCTTTTCTTGGAGAATAAAGAACAAGAAGGCACAAGGAATCACGGAGAAGAGAAAAAGGTAGAGTTGCACCAAAAAGGATGTTGCTGACCACAGAAGAGGAAAACCAGGTTTCTGTGGGCCATTGGCACTGCTTGCCCATTCAGTATCCTTTTGGCTGGGCAGCATCAAGTCCCAAAGAGTTTCTAATGGTCCCTAGCTTTTTTTTTTTTTTTCTTTGAGACAGAGTCTCACTCTGTCACCCAGGCCGGAGTGCAGTGGTCCACTGCTGCAACCTCCACATCCTGAGTTCAAGCGATCCCCCTGACTCAGCCTCCCGAGTAGCTGGGACTACAGGCATGTACCACCATGCCTGGCTAAGTTTTGTATTTTTAGTAAAGACGAGGTATCACCATGTTGGCCAGGCTGGTCTTGAACTCCTGACCTCAGGTGATCCGCCCACCTCGGCCTCCCAAAGTGCTGGGATTACAAGCGTGAGCCACTGCACCGGGCCTAATGGTTCCTAGCGTTTTCTCAGCTCTGGCCATTGCAGACACCAGAACCTGGAATCTTTGCCAGTCTTTGATTCTCTCAGGGAGCTATCATTTTGCCAGTCCTCTCATTTCTCATCTATCTTGAAATTACTCAAATAATTGTGTCTTCCTCTGCAACCTCATAGCACTTTTCTTGAGCCTTCTTTGGCCACGAAATAATTCTGCCCATAGGAGATTCTGTAGGTACATACCTGAGTTTCAACCAGCCTTCATCTGTAACTATCAGTGACTGAGCCAATTACTGAACGTACCACATTTGATTCCATTTGTATCCCAGAGGCCTAGCACAGTGACAAATGCAGTTAATATTTATTGAGTTGGACCAGATTTTATTTTTTTATTACATTAATTTTTAAAATAATAACGATGGGAGCGGTCTCACTGTGTTGCCCAGGCTGGTCTCACAGGCGTGAGCCACCACAACCGGCCAAGTTGCACCAGATTTTGCAAAACTCCTGACTTCACGTGTCACTCTTGCTTTGCCTCTATATTTTCATTCTGTCCACACCATAATATTTTTAGCAGAAAAGCAGAGGATACTGACCGTGTGATCAAGAAGTGAAACAGTGAAGAACAGAGAGAAATAGGATGATAACCAGAGGAGGTAGTGAAAGACTTTTCCAGGATAGTGAAGGCCTGTGTGTAGTTGAAGAGAGCGGGAAAGATTTAAATAATGTGTACCAGAGGAAGGAGTTGCCCTTTCTTTTGTTGAAATATATAAGTATATATACATATTTTGTGTGTGTGTGTGTGTGTGTATGTGTGTGTGTGTGTGTATATATATACACATATATATATACACACACATATATATATACACACACACATACACTTCTATTTTTTTGAGATAGAGTCTCGCTCTGTCGCCCAGGCTGGAGTGCAGTGGCACGATCTTGGCTCACTGCAACCTCCACCTCCTGGCTCAGGTGATTCTCCTGTCTCAGCCTCCTGAGTAGCTGGGATTACAGGCATGCATCACCAAGCCCAGCTAATTTTTGTATTTTTAGTAGAGACGGGGTTTCGCCATGTTGTCCAGGCTGGTCTCAAACTCCTGACCTCAAGTGATCTACCCATCTCGGCCTCCCAAACTGTTGAGATTACAGGCGTGAGCCACTGAACCCAGCCAAAAACTTAAGTTTTTATTTATTTGTATTTCTTTGGAAGCAATACATATCTTCTTAAATAGCAATTAACAATAATTAGCTGAGAAAGCCATCGTGCCAGATATATTATTACATAAACTGACCCTTCACTGAACTCTTGAAATTTTCATGCATGAGGTGATAAAGATACATCCACTGGTATTATATTAAATTGGCGAATGGCAAAAACCACAATTACTCTTGCACCAACCTAATACATGTATGCCTAAAAAAGAATTTAACAGATTCATTCAACTCAACGTACTCTGTCAAGAACTTCTGTTCAAGAGGAACTTCTGAGATGCTAAATGAATTACTGAACTCACGTGGAGTACAATCTGTTTTTTTTTTTTTAGTTAAAACTTTATTTTGAAAAAAACGTCAAAACTATAGAAATGTTGCATGAATATTACAGTGAACTCCTGACTGCCTTTCCCTTGGATTAACCCACTGTTAACATCATGCCCTACGTGTTTTATCTCCCTCTTCAGCCCAGGCACGGTGGCTCACACCTGTAATCCCAGCACTTTGGGAGGCCGAGGCAGGAGAATAGCTTGAGCCCAGGAGTTCGAGACCAACCTGGGCAACATGGCAAGATCTTGTCTTTACAAAAAAATTTAAAAATTAGCCAGGCATATTGGCAGGAGCTTGTAGTCCCAGCAACTCAGGAGGCTGAGGCGAGAGGATATTTTGAGCCCAGGAGTTGGAGGCTGCAGTGAGCTATGATCATACAACTGTACTTCAGCATGGGTGACAGAATGAGACTCTGTCTCTAAAGAAAAGAAGAAAGATTCAACATGTGAAGGTGTGGCCTGCCCCTCCACACCTGTGGGTATCTTGTCAGTGGGACGAGAGACTGAGAAAAGAAATAAGACACAGAGACAAAGTATAGAGAAAGAACAGTGTGTCCAGGAGACCAGCACTCAGCATACGGAGGACCTGCACCTGCGCTGGTCTCTGAGTTCCCTCAGTATTTATTAATTATTATTTTCACTATCTCAGCAAGAGGAATGTGGCAGGAGAACAGAGTGATAGTGGGGAGAAGGTCAGCAGGAAAACATGTGAGCAAAGAATCTGTGTCACAAATAAGTTCAAGGGAAAGTACTATGCCTGGATGTGCACGTAGGCCAGATTTATGTTTCTCTCACCCAAATATCTCAGTGGAGTAAAGAATAATAAAGCAGTATTGCTGCCAACATGTCTCACCTCCCACCACAGGCCAGTTTTTCTCCTATCTCAGAATACAACAAATGTACAATCGGGTTTTATACCGAGGCATTCAGTTCCCAGGGGCAGGCAGGAGACAGTGGCCTTCCTCTATCTCAACTGCAAGAGGCCTTCCTCTTTTACTAATCCTCCTCAGCACAGACCCTTCACGGGTGTCGGGCTGGGGGATGGTCAGGTCTTTCCCATCCCATGAGGCCATATTTCAGACTATCACATGTGGAGAAACCTTGGATGATACCCGACTTTCCAGGACAGAGGTCCCTGCGGCTTTCTGCAGTGCATTGTGGCCCTGATTTATCGAGACTGGAGAATGGCGATAACTTTTACCAAGCATACTGCCTGTAAACATTTTGTTAACAAGGCACATCCTGCACAGCCCTAGATCCCTTAAACCTTGATTCCATACAACACATGTTTCTGTGAGCTCAAGGTTGGGGCAAAGTTACAGATTAACAGCATCTCAGGGCAAAGCAGTTGTTCAGGGTACAGGTCAAAATGGAGTTTCTTATGTCTTCTCTTTCTACATAGATGCAGTAACAGTCTGATCTCTCTTTTCCCTACAACATGGAAGTCTGGAGCAATAGATTTATCAGATTAAAATTATGTTTGAGCTCACAAATTCAAGACCAACCTGGGCAACGTGGTGAAACCCCATCTCTACAAAAAATATAAAAATTAGCTGCGTGTGGTGGTGCACCCCTGTAGTCCCAGTTACTTGAAAGGCTGAAGTGGGAGGATGGTTTGAGCTCAGGAGGCGGAGGTTGTAGTGAGCTGAGACAGCACTACTGCACTCCAGCCTGGATGACAGAGCAAGACCTTGTCTCAATAAATAAATTAATTAATTAATTAATTTAATTTAAAATATATAAGATTAGGTTTGAGTATTAGTGAAGAATGCACTGAGCTGGTAACTGGGTGATCACGACTGAAAGGGAGTCAGGATCATGCATGCATGGGTTTGGGTAAAGTGGTAGATTTCAAAAATCAGACAGTAAAAAGCTAGATTGGGGTTCTGAGAGAGAGAAGCTTGAGCAGATGAAAGTTAAGGCACTGGCGAATGCAGTGGCTCATGCCTGTAATCCCAGCACTTTGGGAGACTGAGGCGAGTGGATCACTTGAGGTCAAGAGTTCAAGACCAGCCTGGCCAACATGGTGAAACCCCGTCTCTACTAAAAATACAAAAAAAATTAGCTGGGTATGGTGGCGCATGCCTGTAATCCCAGCTACTCAGGAGGTTGAGGCAGGAGAATCGCTTGAACCTGGGAGGCGGAGGTTGCAGTGAGCCGAGATCGCACCACTGCATTCCAGCCTGAGCAACAGAGTGAGACTCCATCTCAAAAAAAAAAAAAAAGTCCAGGCGCTGGCATTCCAAGCCTGGCAGTTTAGAGTAGTGTGTGGCACATGGCTTCACCTGGGCTGGTGCGTGGCTATCATTGGTGTCAGTGGCCTGCAACAGAGCCAGAACAGTGCAGAAATGGCAGTGTTAGGTGATGTGTTCACATGGATGTTGAACTCACAAGGGCCTGCCTGTGAATCACCATGTACTGACTTTATAATAATATCAGCTGACACTTACTTAAGGTGTGCCAGGCACCATTCTAAATCCTTCACATGTGTTAAACCACTCAATCCTCTCAACAAGCCCAAGAGGTAAGTATGATTAGTATTCCCTGTTTTGTAGATGAGTAAACTGAGGCACACAGCACTTAAGTAACTTGCCCAAGGTCACACAGCTGGGAAGCGGCTGAGCCAGAATTTATACAAATTCAAAGCGGTCTGTTGCTGGAGTCCATGCTCTTAACCACTGTACTGCCTTTATGAAAACAGATGCCTGAGTCCAACCAGGATGATGGTCCTGGATCTTTCTCATTTGTCCCTGGCCTGTTTTTTTGTCCGAGTTTGGTCTCCCTCTGTGTCTTAACTCTTAGCTTTGCAAAAAAATATTGATCTTGTCTCTGGCCTTTGGAACACATGTTTGTATTTGGTCTTTCCAGTGGAGTCTTAGGTGGCCTCTGACTAGATTTGTCTCTCTGGGTCATCATAACCCACATTGCTCCAAACAGCATCCTGGGTCAGGCCGCAGACACTCTTTCTCTGAAAGCAGCTTGCTCTCCTTTGATTCCAGCCTCCCAAGGCGCTGTCCTTGACCTCCCATCTCTGGGTTTAGCTAGATCAAGCTAAACACCCAGTGGGGAGGCCCAAGTGTATAGCAGCTCAGGGATCAGAGCCTTGCCCCACCACGACCCCCTCTGATAGCTGATAAAGGGAAGATTTGGAGACCTGGAGACTTGGTGTCCTGGCAGACACAGGTTTTAGCTGAGTTCAGGGGATGAAGGTAGGGAGACAGCAAGAAATTCAGTTTAGAATGCAGGGGAACTGGCCTCATGAGGCACCATAGGATAGCCTCAGGGATGAGGGGAGGGGACAGGCTAAGTGAAGTGGAGTCAGGGATGAAAGCACAAGTGGTGACAGTGGGAAGGAAAAGCCAAGCCAGAGAGCCCCATTGCTAAGGAAAGCTGTGGGTGATCATGAGAGCCCACAGCCTGCTGGAGTCCTGCTTGGGTGTGAGAGGGACCTGGGGTTCACTGTTCAGTCGCTTCTGCTGGACACAAGCCTTTTCGTCTCTCAAACAGCATTGTAACCCTTGTGTGTCCTGGCCTCTGAAAATCTGGTGAAAAACATGGACCATCCCCTAAGACAGTCGTAGGAGTGCACACAACCAATCCACATTCTGCATATAATGTGGATGAGCCATAGATCCTCCTGGAAATAAATCCTGGATCTCAGGGTAAGAATTCCTGCTCTAGAACTTTTAACATCACCCCCATTCTGTTTTGTTTTGTTTTGTTTTTGTTTTTGTTTTGAGACAGAGTTATTGTGTCGCCCAGACTGGAGTGTGGTGGCACGATTTTGGCTCACTGCAACCTCTGCCTCCCAGGTTCAAGCAATTCTCTTGCCTCAGCCTCCCTAGTAGCTGCGACTACAGGTGCGCACCACCATGCCCCGCTAATTTTGGTATTCTTAGTAGAGACGGGGTTTTGCCATGTTGGCCAGCTGGTCTTGAACTCCTGGCCTCAAGTGATCCACCCGCCTCAGCCTCCCAAAGTGCTGGGATTACAGGCGTGAGCCACCATGCCTGGCCTCAGGTAGTTCTTTATAGCAACGCAAGAACAGACTAATACACAAAGTGATGCATCCACAAGCCAAGTAGTGCCAAGGATTGCCAGAAAACCACCAGAAGCTGAGGGAGAGGCTCTCACAGCCCTCAGAAGGAGCCAACTCTGCAGATACCTTGATCTCACACTTCTGGCCTCCAGAACTTCGAGATAATAAATGTCTGTTTTTTAAGCTGCCCAGACTGTGGCACTTTGTTGCAACAGACTGAGCAGATTAATACAGTGGAGGAGCGCCTGCGGTTCTTGTTTGGGCACAGAGCTGTGAGTGCATACACTGGCTGCTGCGTCATACGAGGGAACGAAGAGAAGGCAGGAGGGAGGGAACATGAAGTACACTGAGGCCCAGTCCTAGAGGCCAGCTGGTTGTGGGCTAAAGGCAGCAGCAGACAGATTTGCTTGGTTTTAGGATTGAGCAGGTGTCAGAGCTGGGAAATGCTGAGGAATGAGGTTACAGAGTGAAACAGGCAATAGCTCAAAGAAAATCAGATGAGGGTGGGGTGTGGTGGCTCATGCCTGTAATCCCAGCACTTTGGGAGGCCGAGGTGGAGTGGATCACTTGAGCTCAGGAAGTTTAGACCAGCCTGGGCAACATGATGAAACCCCGTCTCTACTAAAAGTACAAAAAGTAGCCAAGTATGGTGGCTCATGCCTGCAATCCCAGCTACTAGGGAGGCTGAAGCACAAGAATTGCTTGAAGCCAGGAGGCAGAGATTGCAGTCAAGATTGTGCCACTGCACTCCAGCCTGGGTGACAGAGCGAGACCCTGTTTCAAAAAAAATAAAATAAAATAAAATAAAAAATCAATGAGGTTTAGGTGGATTTGATCATGGAAAGAAGGGCCTTGGGATGAGTGAGGCTTTGATGCCACGAGTAATCTCTTCAGCCCTCACCTCCATACAAACAACTTTAAATCAATATACAATGGTTCGAACCTGGGAGGCAGAGGTTGCAGTGAGCTGAGATTGTGCCACTGCACTCCAGCCTGGGGGACAGAGCGAGACTCTGTCTCAAAAAATAAAAAGAAAAAGAAAAAGAAAAAAGAAAAAGTAAATAAATAAATATACAATTTAATTAAAAACAGTGTGTTGATGTAAACAAATAATCTTTAGGAGAGGTTGCATAGAGCAAGCTGTTATCCTAAGCCCCCTGTATTAGTCTGCTAGGGTTGCATAACAAAATACCACTGAGTGGGTGGCTTAAACAGCAGAAATTTATTCTCTCATGGTTCTCAGGGCTGGAAGTCCAAGATCAATGTATCAGCAGGTTTAGTTTCTCTTGAGGCCTCTCTCCATGGTTTGTAGATGGCCACCGTCTTGCTGTGCCCTCACATGGCCTTTTCTCTATTCGTGTGAACTCCTGCTGTCTCCTCCTCTTCTTATAAGGACATCAGTCATATTGGATTAAGGCCCTACCCTAAGGGCCTCATTTTATCTCAGTTACCTCTTTAAGGGCCCAGTCTCCAAGTATGGTTACATTGAGGAATGAAGCTTGAATATATTAATTTTGAGGCTGGATGAAGTGGCTCATGCTTGTAATAGGCGGCACTTTGGGAGGCCAAGGCAGGGGGATCGCATGAGGCCAGCAGTTCAAAACCAGCCTGGCCAATATAGTGAGACCTTGTCTCTACAAAAATTAAAAGACAAATTAGCTGAACGTGGTGGCACACACTTGTAGTTCCAGCTACTCCAGAGGCTGAGGTGGGAGTATCGCTTCAGCCTCAGAGACAGAGGTTGCAGTGAGCCAAGATCATGCAACTATACTCCAGCCTGGGTGACAGAGCAAGGTCCTGTCTCAAGACACAATTCAGGGCCAGGTGTGGTGGCTCACACCTGTAATCCCAGCACTTTGGGAGGCCTAGGCAGGTGGATCACTTGAGCTTAGGAGTTTGAGACCAGCTTGGCCAACATTGTGAAACCCGGTCTCTACTAAAAATATATATATATACAAAAATTAGCCAGCCATGTTGGCGTGTGCCTGTAATCCCAGCTACTCGGGAGGCTGAGGCACAAGAATCGCTTGAACCCGGGAGGCAGAGGTTGCAGTGAGCCGAGATTGCACCACTGCACTCCAGCCTGGGTGACAGAGCGAGACTCCGTCTCTAAATAAATAAATAAAGAGGAGTTTATTCAGGAGTATTGACTCACATGATCACAAGGTGAGGTCCCACAATAAGTTGTCCACAAGCTGAGGGGCAAGGAAGCCACTCTGAGTCCCAAAGCTGAAGAACTTAGGGTTCAATGTTCAAGGGCAGGAAGCATCCAGCACGGGAGAAAGATGGAGGCCTGAAGACTAAACAAATCAAATATTTCCATGTTCCTCTGTCTGCTTTTATTCTGGCCGAGATGGCAGCTGATTAGATGGTACCCACCACCCAGACTGAGGGTGGGTCTGCCTTTCCCAGTCCACTGACTCAAATATTAATCTCCTTTGGCAACATCCTCACAGACACAACCAGGATCAATACTTTGCATCCTTCAATGCAATCAAGTTGACAGTATTAACCATCACACAGGGAGAAGAGAAGGTTTAACTAGGTCAAAAAGAGAGAACTCATGTAGGTTAGTTATTTAGGGAAATTTTTTTTAAATGGTCAGTGGAGACTGAGGGATTGAGAAATTCATGCCATTTATGGGGTCGGAAAGCTATTGCAATGAGAGGAAAGGGAAAACTGGATTATATGAAGTACTGTGGGAGCTGCAAATTGATGAAGTGTGGTTGCTCTTTTTTTTTTTTTTTCTTTTTTTTTTCCTTTTTGGAGCAGGGTCTCACTCTGTCACTGAGGCTGGAGTGCAGTAGCTTAATCTCGGCTCACTGCAACCTCCGCCTCCCAGACCCAAGTGATCCACCCATCTCAGCCTCCACAGGTTCAAGCCACCACGCCCAGCTAATTTTTGTATTTTTTATGGAGACAGGGTCTCGCCATGTTGGCCAGGCTGGTCTCAAACTCCTGAGCTTGAGCGATCCTCCTGTCTCGACCTCCCAAAGTGCTGGGATTATAGGTGTGAGCCACTGCACCCGGCCTGTGGTTGCTTTTGGAGGTCGGGCTGTGCTGCTTGAATGACTCTCAGCATGTAGAATGGATTATGGGGGGTGCTGATTTCTATGTGGGTTACAAAAGAAGCAAAATGCACAGAATTGGAAAAAGGATGTGAAGTCAGGGTCCTGCTCATGATTTACACATTTTTATGACTTGGGAATCTGGGAATCTGAGGAACCGATAGCAGTGCAACTGGATGCTTTCAACAGGACAAAATGCAGAGCGAAAAAAGTGAGTAGATTAAACATTAAGTGTAGACAGAGGATTTCCCAGATGGTGTCAATTTGGCACCATTGTTCCCTCAAATTGTTTGACTCTGACTAATCCTTTCCCCCAATTTAACATTTTGAAAGAAACTTCTTGGAACCATATTTCACATGGAACAGAGGCAGAGAAACATTTTGGTTGCTGAGTAAATATACGCCTGGTTGCGTTCATGTCAGTGGCAGTCACGTGATAATAAAACCTGATACTTTTGGAGCTCTAACTAATCTAAGGAAGGTACGATTATGAGGAAATCAAGACTTAGAGAGGTGAATGTGCTTGTTCAGGGTCACCCTGCCAGTGAGCAGCAGAACTCGTAGTAAAGTTGAGGGTAGACGGTACCGCAGGGCGGGCTTGCATACGGGTTTCCTTCATTGTATGTTGTCTCAGCCTAGAGAAATCTGCCGTATGTTAGTGAATGAAAGAAAGAATTTAATACCCGTTCTCTGAATCTCATATTTTTAGAACATTGTAAAGATTAGGGCTGGGCATGGTGGCTCACACCTGTAATCCCAGCACTTTGGGAGGCTGAGGCAGCCGGATCATTTGAGCTCAGGAAATATTCCTGTTCCTGGAACAAGCACTAGACATTTAGTCTCTTTTAGAAGAATAGTCAGACTTTTACTTTCCCTGTATTTTGTCTTAAGAGTTGTAAGGGCTTCTGGCCAGGCATGGTGGCTCACGCCTGTAATCCAAGCACTTTGGGAGGCCGAGGCAGGTGAATCACTTGAGGTCAGAAGTTCTAGACCAGCCTGGCCAACATGGTGAGACCCCTGTCTCTACTAAAAATACAAAAATTAGCCGGGCATGGTGGCAGGCGCCTGTAATCTTAGATACTCAGGAGGCTGAGGCGGGAGAATCATTTGAACCTGGGAGGCAGGGGTTGCAGTGAACCAAGATTGTGCCACTGCACTCCAGCCTGGGAGAGAGAGTGAGACACCATCTCAATGAATAAATAGATAAATAAATAAATATTTTAAAAATAAAAACAAAAATACAAAAATTAGGCATGGTGGCACATGCCTATAGTCCCAGCTACCAGGGTGGCTGAGGCTAGAGAATCGGTTGAACCTGGGAGGCAGAGGTTGCAATGAGCCGAGATGGAGCCACTGCACTCCAGCATGGGTGACAGAGCAAGACTGTCTCAAAAAAAAAAAAAAGTTATAAGGGTTCCTTCTGGTGACGAGTTGAATAAAGTCTGGGGCCACTGGATAGGCAGGTGATTAGAAATGGGCACATCACTGTAACAATATGTCTCCAGGAAGAAGAATTGAGCGGCACAGAAGGGTCACTAGTCCCAAAATATCAGCATGACATTAAATTGTTTTAGGGAAAGTGTAGGTTAGGAAGTCTTTTCCATTTACAGATTCCTCTGAGAGTAATGACACTTTAGACATCATCCTCGCCGGAGTTGTCTGGTGACAACAAAGCTTTTTGGGTTAATGGAAAAGTTAGCTCTCTGTGCTGATACCTTGCTAAATTATAAAATGCCCTTCAACTCCTCATTCCTCCTATAATGGTCCTCTTTCTCTATTGAAGATGCGATTAATTTTTAGTGAAAAAAATAAAATATGAACTGAGACTTGTCATGGGTTGGGTTCCGCAGGAAGCAGACTCCGAGACGACGGACACAGGATGTTTATTAGGAAGTGCCCTTGGGGTGAAGCTCTGTGGAAGGGAGGGGAGAGAAGCAGGAGTGGGTGACCTCTGGAGCTTCGTCCTGGGTTTGGGCCAGATGGCCAGGCCTTTGTAACCTTGTATCTATCAGCCATCAGATGCAGGCCACCTGGACCAGGTGACTATACAGCTGAGACAACTCCTAAATGAGCCAGCATTCCCAGTTGCTAGGACAAGCCTTTCATCCAAGGGGACTTGGGCTGGTGTACCAAGGTAGATACCACAACACTCAAAGTGGATGATACATATGAATTGATAGTGTAAAAACAAAAAGCACACCTGTTTAAATTGATATTCCCACCTGCACAGATTCATTCTGCAGGAAGAGCAACAGCCTGCAATCCATGGGCCAACCAGTTCATGTGCCTGTTGCTGAATATGGGATCTGGACTGCAACCAAGACCTTTTCATTTCTACCATGGCAGCTTCCAGCAGACATGCCGTGGAAATAAAGAAAAAGAAAACTCTGCCTCACTGCAATATTTATTCATTTTTTTGAAACAGGGTCTCACTCTGTTGCCCAGGATGGAGCACAGTGATGCTATCACAGCTCACTGCAGCCTTGAACTCCTGGGCTCAAGCGATCCTCTTGCCTCAGCCTCCCAAGTAACTGGGACCACAGGGGCACACAACCACACCTGGCTAAATTATAAACATTTTTTGTAGAGGCAGGGTCTCACTGTGTTGCCCAGGCTGGAACATAGTGGCATGGTCATGGCTCATCATAGCCTTGACCTCCCAGGCTCAAGCAATCCTCCCACCTCAGCCTCCCGAGTATCTGGGACCATAGGCATGCACTACCACGCCCAGCTAATTTTAAAAATATTCTTGTAGAGATAGGGTCTCCCTATATTGCCCAGACTGGTCTTGACTCAAGTAATCCACCCACCTTGGCCCCCCAAAATGCTGGGATTACAGGTGTGAGCCACTGCTCCTGGCCCTGAGTACTTTTTCTTTTCTTTTCTTTTCTTTTTTTTTTTTGGATGGAGTCTCACTCTGTCACCCAGGCTGGAGTGCAGTGGCACAATCTTGGCTCGTTGCAACCTTCACCTCCCCGGTTCAATTCTCCTGCCTCAGCCTCCTGAGTAGCTGGGATTACAGGCACACACCACCATGCCAGGGTAATTTTTGTATTTTTAGTAGATTCGGGGTTTTACCATGTTGTTCAGGCTGTTCTTGAACTCCTGGCCTCAGGTTATCCACCGGCCTCGGTCTCCCAAAATGCTGGGATTACAGGCGTGAGCCACCAGGCCAAACCTTGAATACTTTCTTTCTTTTCTTTTTTTTTTTTTTTTTTTTTTTGAGACAGAGTCTTGCCCTGTCGCCCAGTCTGGAGCGCAATGGTGCACTGCAAACTCTGCCTCCCGGGTTCAAGTGATTCCTGCCTCAGCTTCCTGAGTAACTGGGACTACAGGTGCATGCCACCACACCTGCCCAATTTTTGTATTTTTTTTTGAGTAGAGACAGAAATTTCACTATGTTGGCCAGGCTGGTCTCAAACTCCTAACTTCATGATCTGCCCGCCTTGGCCTCCCAAAGTGCTGGGATTACAGGCGTGAGCCACTGCGCCCTGCCGAATACTTACTTTTAAGAAAATAGATGAATTCAATTATTTATTTATCCTGACTATAAAAGCAACTTATATTTACAAAAAAAGGTATAAAAACAGAGGAAAATCATCCACAAGCCCACCAACCAGAAATAATCAGGTAATCATTGTTAACATTTTAGCATATTTTTCCTAAAATATATATTCCCATCCGCAGTTGAGCTCATGTTACACCTGTGGGAGGCAGCAGTGTGTTGTAGTTAAGAACATGTGCTCTGAAGGCAGAAAGACCTGGTAGGAATTCTGTCTCTGACTTACTCATTATGAAACTTTCATTCATTCATTCATTCATTCACTAATTCAAAAAATAGCTATTGGCCGAGTGCAGTGGCTCACGCCTGTGATCCCAGCACTTTGGGAGGCCGAGGTGGGAGGATCACTAGCCCAGGAGTTTGAGACCACCCTGGACAACATAGGGAGACTTCATCTCTATTTTTTTTTTTTTTTTTTTTTTTTTTGAGACAGAGTCTCGCTCTGTCGCCCAGGCTGGAGTGCAGTGGCCGGATCTCAGCTCACTGCAAGCTCCGCCTCCCGGGTTTACGCCATTCTCCTGCCTCAGCCTTCCGAGTAGCTGGGACTACAGACGCCCGCCACCTCGCCCGGCTAGTTTTTTTTGTATTTTTTAGTAGAGACGGGGTTTCACCGTGTTAGGCAGGATGGTCTCGATCTCCTGACCTCGTGATCCGCCCGTCTCGGCCTCCCAATTCATCTCTATTTTTAAAAATATATAAATAATTGTTTAAAAACAGCTATCTATGATGTGACCTTGGGTGCCAATGTACCTTCAGAACAGTAAAAAAGGGGAAAAAAATGAAAAATATCATATAACACTGGGAATATGAGTTTGAAAAAGGGAAGCAAAGCCTTTACTTCATGAATTTGCATGTTAATGGAAACTTATCCTTCTTTAAAGCCTCCACTTTCTTATCTATCAAGTGTGGATAGCAATACCTACCCCATAAGGCTTCTGTCAGAATGATTGTCTCCTTAAAGAAGATCATGTATGTAAAATACCTGCACATAGTCACTGCTCGAAAAATGGCAGCTGTTGTCATCACATAGTTTAGGTTTTTTTTTTTTTTTTTTTTTTTTTTTTCACTGAACAGTATGTTGTAGTCTCCTCACGTCAGAAAGAAACCCCTTTGATGGGGTCACCATGGGGTTCCTGCAACATCCATGGGAATACAGGTGATTGACTTCCTGCCAGGAGGCGGCAGCACGTGCTTCAAGATAAGTGATTAATATTCCAGTAACTCCAGCTGCACAGCCTACCTGGGCTCAGGAAAACCCATTTTCCTTTTTTGCTTTCCGGTCTTAGTGGTGGTAAGGCTTCCTGTAATCATTAATCTCTGGGGAACCCCACCTTTCCCCTTTCACTTCTTCAGTCCTTCCAAGCATTATGTAAGCAATTCCCTCCGTTAAGTTATCTCTGCTTGCCACTTTGGGAGGCCGAGGCAAGCAGATCACCTGAAGTCAGGAGTTTGAGACCAGCCCGGCCAACATGGTGAAACCCCATCTCTACTAAAAATACAAAACTTATGCTAGGCACAGTGGCTCATGCCTGTAATCCCAGATACTCAGGAGGCTGAGGTGGGCAGATCACCTGAGGTCAGGACTTTGAGACCAGCCGGGCCAACAGGGCGAAACCCTGTCTCTACTAAAAGTACAAAAATTAGCTGGGCTTGGTGGTGCATGCCTGTAATCCTAGCTACTCAGGAGGCTGAGGCAGGAGAACCGCTTGAACCTGGGAGGTGGAGGTTGCAGGGAGCCAAGATCATGCCATTGCACTCCAGCCTGGGTGACAGAGCAAGACTCTAGAAAAAAAAAATTATCTCTGTTGGCTACATCTAGAGCCTATTCTCTTTTCCTGCTCGGACTCTGACAGAGACATTATTTCATTTTAAAACTTCCCATTTTAAAAGAAACTAAGAAATAAAAAGGTCAATTGGATAGTTGTAAAAAGAATTCAGACTTGAAAATGGGACAGATGAAGAAAAGTTGCATAAGTGAGCAGGCAAAAGGCTGAAGGTCATCCATAAATAAAGGATTTAGGCAACTGAAAAGTAATTATAGGAATTTAAGCATTTATTTACCATCTCCACTGAGAAAATAACAGGAGGAAATCCTGTCAATGCCAGAGAATCATAGATTATTTTTAAGGAAAAGCTTCCTTATCCTAAAGGTATGGCCAACTTTGTGTACAAGTCTGTGGTTCTCGGGCAGGGATGATTTTGTGTCCAAGGGGATATTTGGCAAGGTCTGCCTTGTCTGGAGGCATTTTGGGTTGTCACAATTAGGAGGAGGGTGTTAACTGTCATCTAATGGATACAGACCATCAATGGTGCCAAATATCCTACAGTGCACAGGACAGCCCCCATGCCCTAGAATGAGCCAGCCCAAAATGTCAATAGTCATAATGTTGAGAAACCCTGGTATAATCAAATTCAGTGGAATTTCTAGGCATTGTGAACTACTATTACCAGCTCTACAAAAATGCCTCTTCTGCCTGTCTCACTGATTTTTGTAAATAATAACTTTACTGAAATATATAGTAATTTACATGCCATGAAGTTCATCCTTTTAAATTGTACAATTCAATATTTTTAGTATATTCACAAAGTTGTGCATTGATCACCACTATCTGACTCCAGAATATTTTCACTAGCCACAAAGCAACACCGTACTCATTAGCAGTCACCCTCGTGCCCCCTACCCTGGCCCTATGGTGCCATCTGCTTTCTAAAAGCAAGGCACCAAAAATTGCCAAATGTTATAAGAGTAGCTCCTTTTCTAGAAGGGAAAGAAGATTGCTTCCTTACTTCGTTTTGTAACGTTGATGAACTTATGTGGTTCTACCTAACTGAGAACTTTTGAAAAGCTTTGGGTCCACAAAGATGGCATGACTCAGTGAAATGGATTCCATTTCAGTGGCCTGGGCCAGAGATTCTGCATTTGTGAACTTTCAGGTGCTGCTGGTCTGAGGAACACATTTGAGTAGCAATCGAGTAGACCTGAGTAGCCCACAGGCAAAGGCTGGAGATTTTTATAGTATAACCCCTTGTGTATTCTCCTGGACTCATTTATTAAAGAATTTTTTTGAGATATAATTCAAAACACATACAAGTCACCCATTTAAAGCGTACAATTCATAGAGGTGGCAGTGAGCTATGATTGTGTCACTGCACTCCAGCCTGGGCAACAAAGTGAGACTCCATCTCTTAAAAAAAAAAAAAAATTAAGTATACAATTCAGTGGTTTTAGTGTTGACAGAGTTGTATAACCATCATCACCACAGAACATTTTCATCACCTCAGTAAGAAATCCCATATCCAAGGCTGGGCACCGTGGCTCACGTCTGTAATCCCAGCACTTTGGGAGGCCGAGGTGGGTGGATCACCTGAGGTCAGGAGCTCAAGGCCAGCCTGGCCAACGCAGTGAAACCCCATCTCTACTAAAAATACAAAATTAGCCAGGTGTGGTGGCACATGCCTATAATCCCAGCTACTCGGGAGGCTGAGTCAGGAGAATCATTTGAACCTGGGAGGTGCAGGTTGCAGTGAGCCAAGATTGCACCACTGCACTCCACTAGGAGTTTGAGACCAGCCTGGGCAACACAGCAAAACCCCGTCTCCACAAAAAATTTTAAAAAATTAGCCGAGCTAATTAGTGGTGGTGCATGCCTGTAGTCCCAGCTACTCGGGTGGCTGAGGTGGGAGGATCACCTAAGCCTGAGAGGAGGAGGTTGCAGTGAGCTAAGATGGCACCACTGCACTCCAGCCTGGGTGACAGAGCGAGACCCTGTCTCAAAAAAAAAAAAAAAAAAAAAAAGAAAAGAAAAGAAAAGAAAAGAAAGAAAAAAAATGAAATCCCATATCCATTAGCAGTCACTACCCATTTCCCTCCAGCCCCTCCCTCCAGCCATAGGCAACCACCAAGCTATTTTCTGTCTCTATGGATTTGCCTATTCTAGATATTTTATATAAATGGAACCATACAATGTGTGGTCTTTTGTGTCTGACTTTTTTCATTTAGTATAACATTGTCAATGTTCATCCATGTTTACCATGCATCAGTACTTCATTCCTTTTTATCGTCGACTGATATTCCATTGTATGGATAGAACACATTTTGTTTAACCATTCATCACTTCATAGTTTGGGTTGTTTCCACTTTTTGACTATTATGAATAATGTTGGTAGTTTCACTCAATGTTGGATTTTTATAACTAGAGGTTTTGCTTCTGTCCTATTGATTGGTTGATTAATTGGTTACTGTTAAAATGCCAATTGCCAGGAAAGATTACGCACAACACATTAACATTATAGGCTGGTTTCAATGAATTTATCAAGTGTTTTTTTCAGAGCTACTTTTTTTTTTTTTTTTTTTTTTTTTTTTTTGAGACGGAGTCTCGCTCTGTCGCCCAGGCTGGAGTGCAGTGGCCAGATCTCAGCTCACTGCAAGCTCCGCCTCCCGGGTTCCCGCTATTCTCCTGCCTCAGCCTCCCGAGTAGCTGGGACCACAGGCGCCGCCACCTCGCCCGGCTAATTTTTTTGTGTGTTTTTAGTAGAGACGGGGTTTCGCCGTGTTAGCCAGGATGGTCTCAATCTCCTGACCTTGTGATCCGCCCGTCTCGGCCTCCCAAAGTGCTGGGATTACAGGCTTGAGCCACCGCGCCCGGCCTACTTTTTTTTTTGTTTTGTTTTGACATGGAGTCTAGCTTTGTTGCTCAGGCTGGAGTGCAGTGGCATGATCTTGGCTCACTGCAACCTCTGCCGCCCGGGTTCAAGCTATTCTTCTGCCTCCCCCCAAGTAGCTGGGATTACAGGCATATGCCACCATGCCTGGTTAATTTTGTATTTTTAGTAGAGATGGGGTTTCTCCCTGTTGGTCAGGCTGGTCTCAAACTCCTGATCTCAGGTGATCTGCCCACCTCGGCCTCCCAAAGTGCTGGGATTACAGGCGTTAGCCACCGCGCCCGGCCTCTCAGAGCGACCTTTAAAGAGGAGAAGGTAGGAGATTACTGGGAGTACTAAATCTGAGATCACAGGGAGGCTGGGAAAAGGAGTAGAAAGGGAGGCTGGGTTCCCTAAAACGAACACTATTGCCTAGACCTTGCCTTGTGTAAATGTATTCATTACAGATAAAGTTTCCAAAGGAGCCTGAGATTTTGCAACCATTTAGTTTTCATATGTAGTTAGATACTCTTTTGCTTGGAAGCCAATGAATTGACAATAAGACATGTTGAAATTTCCTTCTTAGCAAAGTCTTTGCTTTGGTTTGAACGTGTCCCCTAAAGATCATGTGTTGGAAGTTTAATCCCCAATTCAGCCAGGTGTGGCGACTCATGCCTGTAATTCCAGGACTTTGGGAGGCCAAGGTGGGAGGATGGCTTGAGCCCAGGAGTTAAAGACCAGCCTGGGCAACATGGTGAAACCCCATCTCTACAAAAAAATAATTTAAAAATACAGAAATTAGTCAGGCGTAGTGGCACACACCTGTAGCTACTTGGGAGAGGTTGCAGTGAGCTGAGATCAAGCCACTGCACTACAGCCTGGGTGACAGAGGGAGACCCTGTCTCAAAAAAAAAAAAAAAAAATTCCCAATGCAATAGTGTTGAGAGGTGGGGCCTTTAAGAGGTCATTAGATCATGAGAGCACTGCTCCCATGAATGGATTAATGCTGTTATCATAGAGGTGGGTTAGTTATCATGAGAGTGGATTCCTGATAAAAGGATGAATTCAGCCCCTTTTCCCTCTCTCTCTTTCTCATGTGCTCTCTTGCCTTTCTCCCTTCCACCATGGGTGACTCAGCAAGAAGGCCCTCACCAGCTGCTGGCTCCTCAACCTTGAACTTCCCAGCCTTCAGAACTATGAGAAATAAATCTCTTCTTTATAAATTACCCAGTCTCAGACATACTGTTATACCAGCACAAACTGGACTAAGACAGTCTTTAAGTTACACATTTTACACTGGTGAAGTTAATTAGTAAAAGAATAAACTTGTGTTTTGTTTTTATTTTAGTTAATCTATGTGATGTTTTCAGGAGTTGATTGCCTTACTGATGAATGAGTAAAGTAACAGCCTTTTCCTTTTTTTCACATGATTACTTTTTGATTATGTCCATGTTTATTAGCAGTTTGAAGGATAAATAATCAGGAAAATATAGCTTATGATGATTGGCTCCATTTGTGTATCCCCACGGTGATAAGCACAGCGTTTTCTATATAACAGGTACTTATTAATCTTTGTTGGACAGATGAACTCAAGCCAACCTGGCCATTTGCTAGCAATTATTGTTAAAAAAAAAAAAAAAAGTTTTCATATGTGAGAGACTAACAGAGTTGCCTGAAGTAAAATAGTTGGATTATTGACAGATGTCAATAGGATTCAAGATCTGTCTCCTACTAGAACAGTAATACAGGTATTTTCTTGATTTTGGAAGCCAGGGTGTGCAAATTCATGTTTTTTGTTTGTTTGCTTGTTTATTTGTTTATCTGTTTATCTTAGGCATTGTATCAGTTATCTGTTGCTGCATAACAAACTACCCCTAAAATGCAGTGGCTACCCATTATTTATTTTGATTGTGAATTTGCAATTTGAGCAAGGTTTGGTGCAGACTGGCTATTTCTGTTCCATGTTGCATCAGCTGGGGTGACTTGACTAGGGCTAAAGGAAGCACTTTCAAAAGTGGCTCACTCACATGCCTGGCAAGTTGGGACTGGTTATTGCTTTCTCTCCACGGTGACCTCTCCATAGGGTGACTTGGGCTTCCTCAAAACACAGCGACTGGGTAAAAACATTAACCACCCCAAGAGAACCAAATGGAAGCTATACTGCCTTTTGTAACCTAGCTTTGGAAGTCACACAATGTCACTTTCACCAAGTCACAAGCTCACCCAGATTCAAGGAGAGGGAACATAAATCTTCATCTCTCAATGGGAAGAGTGTCAAAGTCACGTTGCAAGAAGGACATGTGGGGCCAGGTGCTGTGGCTCAGACCTGTAATCCCAGCACTTTGGGAGGCCGAGGCAGGAGGATTGCTTGAGTCCAGGAGTTTGAGACCAGGCTGGGCAGCATAGTGAAACCCCCATCTCTATCTAATAGAAAAAAAGGACATGTGGGATGAGAGATATTGTTGCAGTCATTTGGGGGGAAATACAGCCTGCTGTGGGGATTATTTATTATTTATGATCCTTCTCCATGTCCCTAATTTCCAAATTCTAAAGGTACTTTCTATTTGTCTTTATGGTAATACTTTTCCAACTGCCTTCTCTAAACTTGGTGGGTATAACATCTCAGAAGCTAGTATTCTTTAAAATAATTTATGTTGTGGCCGATTGATCTTACAGTGCACTAAAGGTATCAGCTGAGCATCTGTCTAAAATGGAAGTGTGTCCTGCTAGGTTTACTCATCCATATAATTCTAACTTTTGTCTGTTTTGGAGAAGAAAATAATACACAGGTAAGCATATCCCTAAATATATACATAAAATAAATAAGAAAAATATATATATACATATATTCCCTGGAAGCAGCTTTAAGTCAATTTTTGGAAGGTTCTATGGTACCTTCCAAATGATGATGGATATAGGTGGATTCAGGGGAAAATCTTATCGACATGTATAGAATGATAAGTGGTCTCTATTGGGGGTTATTATGGCAAATGATCAACATTTTCAAAATATTAAAAGTTGAAAGAATTGTGCCCTAAACATCCACATACCCACCACCGAGATTCTACAATTAAGATTTTGCTTTTTACTTTATTTGCTTCATCACCTATCTATCCATTCATCAATCCTTCTATTAATCATCTTATTTTTTATACATTTCAAAGCAACTTGTAGTCATCAATTGACGAAGTAGCATATTTTGAGGTCTATTTTAAAAAGTGGACAATTTCCTTCCTGTTTCAATCTATCTTATAAAAATTATATTTGATTAATATATAAAATCAGATGGGCTCAATATTTCCCATTATATTAAAAATTAAATCTATGAGAATTTGGTGGAGAAGTTGCTGGATTGTGTTCCGTGATGGGTATTCTTTTTTTTTTTTTTTGAGATGGAGTCTCTCTCTGTCGCCCAGGTTGGAGCGCAGTGGCACCATCTCAGCTGATTGCAACTGCTGCCTCCCAGGTTCATGCGATTCTTATGCCTCAGCCTCCCGAGTAGCTGGGACTACAGGTGCATGCCACCATGACCGGCTAATTTTTATATTTTTAATAGAGATGGGGTTTCACCATGTTGGCCAGGCTGGTCTCGAACTCCTGACCTCAAGGAATCTGCCTGACTTGGCCTCCCAAAGTGCTGGGATTACAGGCATGAGCCAACATGCCCAGTCTGTGATGGGTATTCTTATTTAATATGCTTTAGTACATATCTTTGCCTTGACTTGAGAATGTACTAAAAAAAATATATTCTGAACCGAAAAGGAACAGTTGTGTCCCTTGAGGTAGGAGGATCGCTTGAGCCCGGGAGTTTGAAATAAGCTTGGGCAACGTTGCAAAACCCCATCTCTACAAATGTATTGTATTTTATATACACCTATAAAAATTTGTATATCTATCTATCTATCTATCCATTCATATATACACCCATACACACACACACACACACACACACACACACACACACACACAAAATAAATTTGCCAGGCATAGTGACTCATGCCTGCAGTCCTAACCTAGATACTGGGGAGGCTGAGGCAGGAGGATCTCTTGAGCCTGGGAGGCAGAGGTTGCAGTGAGTCGAGATGGCGCCACTGCACTCCAGCCTGGGTGACAGAGCGAGACCCTGTCTGAAAAAAAAAAGAAAAAAAAGGAAGATAGGAACTTTACTTTGATACCTTTTTGAAAGGCAGAAAGATGTCTTCCTTGCAGAGCTATTGTGGAATAAATGAGACAACGTAAGGGAAGTTCCTGGCACATAGTGGCATTCCGTACATGGTTTCTACTGCTGAGGGGAAAGAGCTTAAAGGTTGAGTTAGACTTCTTCCTGGGTCCTGGTTCCACCGCCTACTGGCTGGGTGAGCTTGGGCAGGTTCCTAAAACCTTATCTGCAAAATGGAGATAGGAACCACTCGTGTTAGTTACTCATGGGTGCATCACAAATTACCCCAAAACTTAGTGGCTCAAAACAACAAACATTTGTCATACCATAGTTTCTGAGTGTCAGGAATTCAGGAGGGGCTTAGCTGGGTGGTTCTGGCTCAGGGTCTCTCATGAGGTTGCAGTCAGGATGTCAGCTGGGGCTACAGCCATCAAGGGCTTAACTGGGGCTGGAGAATCTGCTTCCAAGATGGCGTACTCACATGGCTATTGGCAGCAGACTTCAGTTCCTCACCTCATGGTCTCTCCATTCAGTTCCTCGTATCATGGTCTCTCCATAGGCCACACATTTTTTGTTTTGTTTTGTTTGAGATTGGGTCTTGCTCTGTCACTCAGGCTGGGGTGCAGTGGTGCTCTCATGTCATGTCATGGCTCATTGCAGCCTCAAACTTCTGGGCTCCAGCAATCCTTCTGCTTCAGCCTTCCAAGTAGCTGGGATTATAGGCAGGTGCCAGCACGCCTATTTTTTTTTTTTCTGTATTTTTGAATTTTATTTTTATTTTTATTTTTTTCTGAGATGGAGTCTCACTCTGTTGCCCAGGCTGGAGTGCAGTGGTGGAATCTCAGCTCACTGCAGCCTCTGCCTCCTGAGTTAAGCGATTCTCCTGCCTCAGCCTCCCCAGTAGCTGGGATTACAGGCGCCCCTCCAGCATGCCCAGCTAATTTTTTTTGTATTTTTAGTAGAGAAAGGGTTTCACCATGTTGGCCAGGCTGGTCTCAAACTCCTGACCTCAAGTGATCCTCCTACCTTGGCCTCCCAAAGTGCTGGGATTACAGGTGTGAGCCACTATGCGTGGCCAAGGCCTCTTGAAAGTGTCCTCGTGACATGTAGCTGGCTTCCCCCTTAGTGAGTGATTCAAGAGAGAGAGCAAGGAGGAAGCTGCTATACCTTCTATGACCTAGTCTCAGGTCATGACCATCAGTGATCGGTACTCTTGCCATATTTTGTTCAAAGTGAGTTACTAAGTGTAGCCCATGTTCAAAGGGGCTTTCATGAGTTGTTAAGCCAAGAGCTGATGGTTCCCTCTCCCCTCTGCCTCCCTGTGGTCACAGAAGTTAGGCTTGGTGAGGGAACTGACCACACCTTCCAAGGAACTGGAGTAAGGCCCCATCACATGCCCTGGTCACTTTATGTTGGTCACTTTGGTCACTTTAGGTACCATGAGCCACAAGCCTGACAGGTGATGATGGTGGGAAGTGGGGAAGTGGATTTAAATCAAACACAAGATTAGAGTTTTAAACGGCTGATTTTTAATAGCAGAAAACATCTAAATGTCAAAAAAAGTATCCAAGATATGAAGGGACATGAAAGGTAAATTTACCACAAAACATGTTTCAAAGTAGTGATCGGAGAGAAATAAACCACTTCATTTATACCCCATGGAATTGAGCCTGCTCAGTAACACCTGATCTTTATAAAGTCCTTACTATGGGTCTGATACTCTTCTAAATATTTCACAAATAGTCACTCACCTAAACCTATGAAGTAACCACTATTATCATCATCATCTCCAATTTTTTTTGAGATGGAGTCTCACTCTTTTGCCCAGGCTGGAGTGCAGTGGTGCAATCTCAGGCTCGCTGCAATCTCTGCCTCCCAGGTTCAAGCAATTCTCCTGCCTCAGCCTCCCAAGTAGCTGGGATTACAGACACTCACCACCACACCCAGCTAATTTTTGTATTTTTAGTAGAGACGGGTTTCGCTGTGTTGGCCAGGCTGGTCTGGAACTCCAGACCTCAAGTGATCCACCCACCTTGGCCTTCCAAAGTGCTGGGATTACAGGCATGAGTCACCGCGCCTGGCTTCATCTCCATTTTTACAGAGGAGGAAACTGAGGCACAGAGAAGTTGAGCAATTTGCCAAAGGACATAACTAGAGCTAGCATTTGAGCCTGGGCCATCTGACGCCCGAGTCTATAGTTTTAGTCACTAAGCTACACTGCCCCGGCAACAAACCCCTTTCCTATGGCATTCTTTTCTGGTGTGGTTTTCTTTCTTGGGTCTTTTGAAACAGACATTTCCTTCCTTCCCTTCTTTCTTTCCTTTCTTTTCTCCTTTTCCTTCCTACCTTCCTTCTTTTCTTTCTTTTTTTTTGTTTTTAACATATAACACATAAAAATGTTTTTAATTCCTGCTACCAAACTCCTGCAAGATATTAGGATTTAATTACTATTTATAGCTCCCTTGCCAACTTTCACTGTCTATGACTGTGATAGGTCATAATCACCATCACAGAGATACAGCTTATTTGGTTAGGGAGAAAATGTCCTGAACATTTTTTAAAAGATATGATTGCAATTTAAGGTTTGCTCAAGATACAGAAGAAAATTGGTTAAAGTGTTAAGGCTGACATTTCTGTTCTTTCCACACTGTTCCTGGTTAAACTCAGTGTCTGGAGGACAAAGATAGAGGTTTTGTTTCAAATGAGGAATTGGGTTCAAATTTTTAAAATGAAAATTTTCCAAATGGTATAAACTTTAAATGAAAACATGTAAGATCTGACAGTTTGATTTAAGCTCTGAGCAGGGCCAAGGAATAACTAATGCTCACCTCTTCCTGCAAACACTATAAATTTATGTGCTGAGCCAGGCACCGCGGCTCACGCCTATAATCCCAGCACTTTGGGAGGCTGAGGCAGGCGGATCACTTGAGGCCAGGAGTTCGAAACCAGCCTGGCCAACATGGTGAAATCCCATCTCTACTAAAAATACAGAAATTAGCAGAGTGTGGTGGCATGCGCCTGTAATCCCAGCTACTCGGGGGTCTGAGGCAGGATAATCACTTAAACCCAGGAGGCAGAGGTTGTAGTGAGCCGAGATCATGCCACTGCACTCCAGCCTGGGCGACAAAGCAAGACAAATTATGTGTTGGTTGGATTCTTAAGCTTTTCTACCAGACCCTGATTGCATTATGAGGTCTAGGCCAAGATGGATACTTCATAAATGTTTTTTTGACAATGAATAGAATGCTAGAAGTAGACTTGTCCCACATATATTGAGGATAAAAATGTCTTACATCTTTCTTTCAACGGAGTTGGGGTTCTATTAGAAGGGCAAAAAAGCAAATTGATGCTGGGTAGGTTCTGAAGCTGTTTCTTCATCTGGAAAATGGTGAGAATTTCACAGAGAATTGAGAGGATTAGAGATAATGTATGTAGGGTGCCAGATTTAGCAAATAAAAATTGAAGATGCTTAGTTAAAATTGAATTTGAGATAAACAGCAAATAATGTTTTAGTCTAAGTATGCTCACCTCTTTCTACAAACACTACAAATTTATACATTAATTTGGTTCTTAAGCTTTTCTCCCAGATCCTGATTGCATTACAAGGTCTAGACCTAGAAGGGCATTTTGTAATTTTTTTGGCAATGGTTAGAACCTGATTTAGTTTTCTAGCCTTGTCCCACATGTATCCAGGATAAAAATACATACTTACACTAAAAATTATTCGTTGTTTATCTGAAATTCAAATTTAACGTGGCATCTTGCATTTTACCTGGCGACCCTAAATCTACGTGAAGTTCTTCGCACATAGCAGGTATCCATTCACTGGTTAGTATTAGTGTTCTTTCTACATAAGAGCTCAGTTAAATGGCAGCACGGTACTTTTTTTTTTTTTTTGGAGACAGAGTCTTACTCTGTAGCCCAGATTGGAGTGCAGTGGTACCATTCGGTTGACTACAACCTTGACCTCCCAGGTTCAAGCGATTCTCCCGCCTCAGCCTCCCTAGTCGGTGGGACTACAGGTGCGTGCCACCACTCCCAGCTAATTTTTTTGTATTTTTAGTAGAGATGGGAGTTTCACCATGTTGGCCAGGCTGGTCTCAAATTTCTAACCTCAGGTGATCCACCCGCCTTGGCCTCCCAAAGTGCTGGGATTACAGGCATGAGCCACCACTCCCGGCACATGGTACTTTTTAAACTTTTACTAACTTTCTAGAAAGGTTAGTTTTTGACCAAAAGAGGAATTAACTAAACTGCGTGTGACTGCAAGAAATCCTTTACCACTACTGAAAACCAGATCAAAGCAAATGTCCCTAAGCAGAAGGTCATATTTGTATATATGGGATGGCACATTATAAGGCATCTAATATTACTACTTAATACTAAATTGGACCTATATTAACAGATGTTCAGTTATTGTTTTTTCTCCATCTTATGAATCTATACGGATAATTAATTCATTACTTCTGGTTCACCAGGTCTAAAGAAAAATTTAAAAATTATTCATTTGAGTCAAAGGTAATGCTGCTGAAATTCCTAGTACATAGTCTCTGAAATACAGGGATGAAAATGGAGTGATTGCCCCAGGAGTTCTGGATCCACGTGGGTGAAGCTGGAGGTCACAGCACTGTTACTTTGCATCTGGAGGAGGAAGGAGACTCTGTGAAGTCCTCTGTTGTTGCCTCTGACTCCATTTTCCCTCACTGCTAATTCATTGCTCCTACCTGTAAAATTTTCTAATATGCTTCCACTTTCATTTCCTCATCAAATATTCACCGTTATGAAAAAGAAAATCCTATTGGCTTGGTATCAAGTGGCCAAACTGAGCATGCTGCTACATATTGTTACCAGATTCACTACAGGAATAGATTAAGTGGATTTTATCCAAAATATCTATTTCCTATTACTGTACTGCATCTTTCTAATTTGGTGACTGCCATGACCTCATACACTGCCTATTTTCCATGCTTTTCCTAACTAGAAGAGACCCTATTTTTCGCCTTTGCTTGTTAAAGTGAAAATTATTATGCAGCTTTCCATAGATTTGTCCCCAATGTCTTTTTAAAAATTATTTTCTTTATTTTCTAAAAGTAGCATTGGAGATGTTATCTCCTTCCATTTCATCACTTCTTCATCCTCCTTGGAAACCCGATCCATGGTGGGTATTAAGATCTTTACATTTCCACTGGTTGGGCGATGACTTCATTGCTTTCAAGCCAGCTGGGGGGATCTTGTGTGGCAGAGCATCGGACCGAAGCGGAGGTGTGGGTCGTTGCTGCTGCTGCTGCTGCTACTGCTGCGACAGCTCTTTGCACGCGCTTGGCTGCTGTGTAAGGAATCCTCAGGCTGCTAGGTCTTTGCGCCTAACTCACCCAAGGGACAGCAAGCTGCTGGATGAGTGTACGTGTGAGTGTGTGTTATGTGTGTGCATACGGGCGTGTGTGTGTGCACACGCAGCGGCAACAGTTGGGCAGCAGCAGCAATGGACTTCGATATCATTTTTACCAACAAGAGAGATAAACCATCCTCCATCCTGTATTTCTCAGCTCCCGCCCCGAGTGTGCTCTCCTCCTCTTCCCCGACTTCCCCCACCAAAGCCCCCGGCACGGGTCCCTCCGGAGGGAGGGCGGGATAGCTGCGCTGTAGGCAGGATTCCCCCTTTTTTCCGCAGTGACAGGCGGATTCCGGGGCCTCCTCGCCACCCCCTACCCCCGCAGTCACCCCTTTCTCAGTCACCCCTTTCTCAGTCACGATCTCCCCACCCCACCACCGTCGACCCTCTCCCTCCTTCCTCGCGCTCCCCCCGGCGTCAGCTCCAGGCTCGGGCCCCGCCCCTCTCAGCCTCTCCAGCCCAGGTTGCTAGGGCTTGGCGGGGCAACCAAACCTGGCGTGCCAGGAGGCGCGGCGCGCGCGTGAGCGCGCAGGCGAGCTTGCATAAGGAACCAGCATTCTTCGGCTTCGGAGACTCGAGCACGAGCGGCGCGAGCCCGAACCCCAAGACAAGCGCTTCCTTCTCATTGGCTCCTACCAGAAGGGGGCGGGGTAAAGGCGGGATCGGGCAGAACCTGAGGCGCTTTTCCATTGGTCAGAACGGGCCGGCTGGGGCGGGGCAGTTAGCAAATTAGGCTGCGCGTTCGCTTCAGCTAGAGGGCGGGGCCGGAGGTTTCGATTAGTTGTCTCTGCCGCTGGGGAAGGTAAAGCGGCGACGGCGTCCTCAGGAGCTGTGGGGTCCCCTGCTAGAAGTGGGGGACTCGGCGGGGTGAGTAGTCGCGCCGCCACCCGCCCGCCAAGCCTTCTTGCCCTTACATCGGCCCCGCGTTCACCCAGCTTCTCCTGAGAGTGGGGACCCACCCGGTCCCCCCGGGCGGACGAGAGAAGGGGCGGCGGCGCCGGTCCCCCCGGAACGGGGCGACGCGGTGAGGGCGTCCCAGCCCGGAGTAGCCCCTCCTCAGCGCTCCGCTTCGCCTCTGGAAGGGCTTCCTCCGAGGGGCTGGGGCTGCCTTTTGGGGTGTGGGGAGGCGAAAGGGTGTGAAAGAGGGGCGATGGGTCGAGCCCGCCCCGCGGGGCTCCCCTCAGCGGCGGGTCTGCGGCGTCCCCGCCCCGCCGCTCCCGCGGCAAGAGCTCCCCGGGGCTTGCGGCAAGGGAAGCCCCTTCCCGCCGGCGCCGAGGAGGGGCCTGCGCGCCCGAGCCCCCTGCCCGAGTTCGGAGGGAGCCCGAGACTCCAGTCGCGGCTCTGGCCCTTCTGACCTTGGCTGCCCGGGAGGGTGGGCGAGCGACCCGCCGCTGGCCCCACGGCTCCGCAACCTCCCCCGAACAAGTTTCAGGCGATGCTGTGAAGTTCACGACTGGCATAGTGCGGGGAAGAAGAATGGCCCCTTCTCAGACCTTGATACCCTTTGGACCCTCATAGAAATCGGGTTCTGGGGTTTGGAACCGTCTCCCAGAACGAACAGGTCCTCCTTGCATTGACACGTTTTGTGCCCACGTTGTGGGAAAAAATAACCTGAACATATTTCAGTGTAAAGGCAGATCTTCCTTGAGGGTTTTGTTTTTCGCTTCACTTGAGTGTTAAAGCACAGATGCCTGAATAAGAAAAGCCTGACCTTAGTATCTCTACAGTGAGATTAGACGGGTGCTGTGATATTTAAGTAGTTGCAGATCAGTATTCTGTTAGCATAATCTATTTTAATTGGCTGGAATTTAAGCTGATTTTAGAAAGTATTGTTGACACCGAATGATTTATTTCTGTGCATCTGAATTAGGTTTGTTTGAACGTAATGGTTATATAGTTAAATGTAAAAGATTAGACAAATTAATTTGTCTGAGAGCGTTTGTCTGAAACAGGAGACAGAGATGTGTATAGAACAGGATTATCATTTTAGGTAACATCTGCTGGAACATTTCCAGCTTGTTTCTTTCTTGGTGTAGGGTTACAAAAAAGACATCTTCACCGAGGCTATTCGGAATTACATGTGAGTGACACTTAGATGTAAATTTGTTTTTATTCCCTTTAAGTGTTTTAAAATGTGTTATTCACAAAATGTGAAGAGGCTATATTTACTTGTTTCTGTATCTTAGTGTTGAAGGGGATAATATGATCTTATGATTAACAATCCAATTAGGGTCCATTAATAATAGATTTTTTAAAAAGGCATGCTGCTTTTCGAGAATATGATAGGTTGGGTACCTAGCAAGACTTTTAATTTCTTTTTATTAAAAGTACTATTTTAGGATTGAGAATTTTTGGCGTTGACACTGAAACCAGGAATAAGGAAGCCTGCAGCAGTCTTAGCAGTTTGACACCACCAGTAGGTGTTTCTGTTGACAAATGCAGAGAAGAGAACATTTGGGAAGGAAATCTTTTTTTCGGGGCGGGGGTGGTGGGGGGGGGGGGGGGGGGGGGGGTGAGGGGGGAAGGAGCCAGAAGAGAGAAGCTGTAGAGCTAATGCTGCCAGCACTGTATGGTGAGCATTTCACAAGTACAAGGAAACCTAATTAGGGAAAAATTCCGTTTGGCTGTATTAAATAATAGAACTCCAAAAGAGGCATTCTAAATAAAGTTAACCATTCCAAGAGTGTTAAATAATCTGCCATTTCAGAGTAGTTGGGGGTTCCTCAATTGGAGAGGGTATCAAATCTCTTTGAATTGTCTTGCCTTTTTAACACAGTCAATGCAGCGATTAATTTGCTATATGTATATATATCAAACAGTTGAGTATTCCAGTTTTGTTGTTTAGCGTATTTCCTAAGCCTAAATTTTTTAAAAGCAAAATCTGATATATTTTTTAAAAAATTTGAAATAGAATTCTTTGTCCAGAGAGTATTCCTTTTTTCCTGGCTCAGTCTTAAAATTTATTCATGATTTAGGGGTTTGTGGTTGGTATTTTTTTACCCCTTTTTCTTAGGTTTTTGATTTTTACTTATGCAAGTTCCCTAAGTCTGCTTTTGTTTATATTGTAATTTTCTTGGAATTATTTAAATCAGAGTGTGGCATCTATTGTGTCCCCTGGGGTTTTAAAAGGAAAGGCTCCCATTGAAAGAAATCGCAGGGCCATCTCGCATAGATGGGTAATAGAAGGTTGACTGCGAATCCGATGTATTCGGTTGCAAATATGCTGCTTGGGGTTAAGGCAGTTTCAGTTAACGGGAACCAGATTTTACATGGTGTTTCTACTTTGAAGGTACAGTATTGTTACATTACAAACTGAAAGACAGAGGTGGAGAAATTCCTTTAAGTATCACCCCTAGCCTTGTTTCACCACGGTGTCCAGGAATCTATGAGAGACTCTTAACAATAGCTGCATTGTCGGAAATGACAGTGGCTTCTCTTGCAGAAAGTTAACCTTTCATTATGATTTTCATTTCAATTTACTCTGTAAAAGAAAATTTAGCTTTATCTGAGAAATTGGCTGTGAGAAATTTGTAAAGAGAGCAAGGAAAATAGGTTTTCTTCAACATGTCTGTTAAAATTTCACATTCTGTCCCCTGCCGTTTTGATAACTGGTGATCTTTATTTCCTCTAGATATTAGAAGGTATTCTAACACAGTACCTGATTTTTGGCAGTTACTGTGGGGATATGACTTTTTCATGTAATAAGTTGATGTCAAATAATAGTGAGGCATTTAGGAATAAATTAATTCACATGCATAGATCTAAAACGTGAGGGAAATCTTTTAGATAACCCTTAACTTTGGTACAAGAATAGCACAATTTGAAGTATTAAGTTGCTTTCTAAGTAGAAAAAGCTATTTGCTTAGAATTGGGTAATTTTAGATTTTAAAGTTTTTTTTTTTTCTCCCAACATCAAATAATTTGGCAACATCAAATTTCTTGATAAAGGAGGAGATAGAATCTCACAGATTCTTTATTATCTGATCATGGCATCAGTTGGACTACATTTCAACTTAGGACAGTAATGCAATTAAAAGACTACATTTAAACTTTCTGTTTGGAGGTTTTTCTAATTTACTTTCAATCTCAAGCTCGACGTTAGAAATCTTTTGTTGGTGACGCACAATTTTAGTGTTCAGATTTTAGGTTTTGATCGTTTTTAGAATTTTTTTTTATGTGTGTAGAGCAGTACATGGATTACTGAATTAATCAAAGATCTGGCCTCATTTCTCATTCAAGTTTGTACATTTCTTCACACTGAGATACGAGCTTGGGTGCAATTCTGTTGGTGGGTGTGAAAGCTGAGGGTAAGGACCTTCTACCTAGAGACTGATAACATTTAAACATTTCAGATTTGGGAATTAATAGAAAGTTATTTATTAGGTTAAAAGGAACTAGCCCATTCAGGTATTTGAAATTGATTGTCAATACTTTGAATTAAGCTCTTAGAAACATTTGTGTTTGAGATAATCCTAATCAGGGTCAAGTTTTGGGTGTGGTCTCTCTTTTGGGCAGTCTTCTCTGTAATAATTATAATACTCCATCTATTGAGCCGTACTGAATGCCAGACACTGTGACAAGTAATTTATTTGCATGAATACATGTGTATTCTCACAACAGCTCTATGAAGTAGGTCTTCTTACCTCCTGTATACATGTCAAATGGGCTCAGAGAAATAAAGTACTTTGCTGAGATTACCCAGCTAGTCATCAGAAGCAGCAAAATTGCCATCCGAACTGGTCTGACTTGAAGCTGTGCTCTTCAAAACCATGCTTTCTGCTTCTCTTTAGGAAACTGATTTCCCAAGCATATTTATTTTTGACACGGGGTCTCACTCCGTTGCCCAGGCTGGAGTGCAGTGGTGTTATCACAGCTTGCTGCACCCTTAACCTGGTAGACTCAATCGATCCTCCCACCTCAGCCTCCCTAGTAGCTGGCGACTACAGGCACGTGCTCCCATACCAGGCCAGTTTTTCTTTATTTTTAATAGAGGCAAGGTCTTATGATGTTGCTCAGGCTGGTCTTGAACTCCTGGCGTCAAGCGACCCTCCTGCTTTGGCCTCCCAAAGTGCTTGGACTATAGGCATGAGCCACCGCCAGGTCCACCCCAAGGGTATTTTGAGTTCCTACTGTATATCATGCCTGGGGTGGTACTGAAGGTATACATATGCTTCTTGGAGTTCACAGGCTACATTGGCAAGGCTGCTGGACCTTTAGTCAGTCGTATGGGGGACTGAACTCAGATCCATCAGGACTGCTGGATAGAACAGTTGGAAGTGCAGACTTTTCTAACCAGAGGGTCAGACTTTTCTAACAGAGGTTATGTTTCTTCATAAATGAAGGCTGTACATAATCATGCCAAAAATGAGGTAGTTGTTTCTAATTAGCTACTTGGTATTTCATGTTTCTGGATATTGCATTATAACCTTTGATGGACTTTGATTAAATTTGCTACACTAATAAAGGCTACAAAGATACTCCTTGAATTCAATTTTGTGGCTTAGATATACCCTTGAAATAAAATGGCAGCCATTATAATTTGCAGATGGGCACCTCTTGTGTAATTATGACCAGTGAAATAAAATCTGGAGGTAAAGTCTATAGAGATATACTATTATTGTGTGTGTGTGTGTGTGTTTTTTTTAAGACGGAATCTCGCTCTGTTGCCCAGACTGGAGTGCAATGGCGTGATCTCTGCTCACTGCAACCTCCACCTCCTGGGTTCAAGCAATTCTCCTGCCTCAGCCTCCCAAGTAACTGGGATTACAGGTGCATGCTGCCATGCCCAGCTAATTTTTTTGTATTTTAGTAGAGATGGGTTTCACCGTGTTGCTCAGGCTGGTCTCAAACTCCTGAGCTCAGGCAGTCCACCCGCTTCAGCCTCCCAAAGTGCTAGGATTACAGGCATGAGCCACCGCACCCACCCCTTGTTGTGTGCTAATACAGAGGTTGGACTCTGAAAATTTTTCTATGTGAAAGTAGAACTTTCTGCTATTTAAAGCTTCTTGTGATTAAAATTTTTTTTTTTAATTTTTTAATTTTTTTTTTTTTTTTTAATGAGACAGAGTGCTGCTCTGTCACCCAGGCTGGAGTGCAGTGATGGGATCTCGGCTTACCGCAACCTCCGCCTCCTGGGTTCAAGTGATTCTCTTGCCTTAGCCTCCTGAGTAGCTGGAATTACAGGCGCCCGCCACCATGCCCGGCTAACTTTTTTGCATTTTTAATAGAGATGGGGTTTCACCATATTGGCCAAGTGGTCTCGAACTCCTGACCTCAGGTGATCCTCCTGCCTCGGCCTCCCAAAGTGTTGGGACTACAGGCGTGAGCCACCACGCCTGGCTCTGAATTTTTTTTTTAAAAGTAAGACCTATCATTAAGAGAACTAAACAGTTATGTACCCTAAAAGAACACTTAAAAGTCCATGTTAGAAAAAAAGAGGACTTAACATCTTTTTCTGTAATCGATTAAAATCACTTTTGTTACTTATTAAAGTTAGAAAGTGCTGATGAATACTGTAGAGCCTCAGGGCCAGAAATAATCTTGGCCGAAGCAGGACCATATTTCTACACAGATGGGACCTGTGCGTTAATTTGTTGATTTCTTTTTTTTTTTTGAGATGGAGTCTCGCTCTGTCGCTCAGGCTGGAGTGCAGTGGTGCGGTCTCAGCTCACTGCAAGCTCTGCCTCCCAGGTTCACACTATTCTCCTGCCTCAGCCTCCTGAGTAGCTGGGACTAACAGGCGCCCGCCACCACGCCTGGCTAATTTTTTTTTGTATTTTTAGTAGAGACGGGGTTTTACCGTGTTAGTCAGGATGGTCTTGATCTCCTGACCTTGTGATCTGCCTGCCTTGGCCTCCCAAAGTGCTGGGATTACAAAATTTTGTTGATTTCTTTATAACGTAATGGAGGTGTACTTTACATACCATAAAACTCACCTTTTTAGTGTATGATTCCATTATTTTTAAGTGAATTTATGGAGTTGGCATAGCTATCATTACAGTCCAGTTTTAGAACATTTCCATCACCCCCAAAATTCTCTCCTGTCAATGAGTTTTTTAAACCTTATTTACTTGCTTCACCTAGACCTCTTTTCTTTTTTTTTGAGACAGGGTCTCACTCTGTTGCCCAGGCTGGAGTGCAGTGCTGTGATCTAACTTCACTGCAGCCTCCACCTCCCAGACTTGAGCGAGCCTCCCACCTCAGCCTCTTGAGTAGCTGGAGCTACTGGCACACGCCTGGCTAATTTCTTTCTTTCTTTCTTTTTTTTTTTTTAAGATGTAATCTCACTGTCACCCAGGCCAGAGTACAGTGGTGTGATCTTGGCTCACTGCAACCTCTGCTTCCTGGGTTCAAGCGATTCTCCTGCCTCAGTCTCCCAAGTAGCTGGGATTACAGGCATGTGCCACCATGCCTGGCTAATTTTTGTGTTTTTAGTAGAGACAGGGTTTCACCATGTTGGCCAGGCTGGTCTTGAACCCCTGACCGCAGGTGATCTGCCTGCCTCGGCCTCCCAAAGTGCTAGGATTACAGGTGTAAGCTACCGTGCCTGGCCAACCTAGATCTCTTTATCATCAGACATTGACAAATGAAATCATGTAGATCTTAACAGATGTCTTTTTTTTTTTTTTTTTTTGAGACAGGGTCTCAAGTCTGTCACCCAGGCTAGAGTACAGTAGTGTGATCATGGCTCACTGCAGCCTCTGCCTCCCCAGGCTCAAGTGATCCTCCCACCTCAGCTTCCTGAGTAGCTGGGACTATAGGCGCAGGCCGCCATGCCTGGCTAATTTTTTTGTATTTTGTAGAGACGGGTTCTCACAGTTTTGTTCAGGCTGGTCTTGAACTCCGGGGCTCAAGCCATTCCCCTACTTTGGCCTCCCAAAGTGCTGGGATTATAGGCATGAACCAGTGTGCCTGGCCTAAAAGATGTCCTTAAAAAATATCTTCTGGAGGCCAGGTGTAGGTGGCTCACGCCTGTAATCTCAGCACTTTGGGAGGCCAAGGCAGGCATTTCATTTGAGGTCAGGAGTTTGAGACCAGCCTGGCCAACATGGTGAAACCCTGTCTCTACAAAAAATACAAAAATCAGTTGAGTGCAGTGGTGTACACCTGTAGTCCCAGCCTTCTGGGAGGCTGAGGTGGGAGGATGGCTTGAGCCTGGGAGGCAGAGGTTGCAATGAGCCAAGATCGTACCATTCACTCCAGCCTGGGCAACAGGAGTGAAACCCTGTCTCAAAAAAAAAAAAAAAAAAAAATATATACACACACACACACACACACACACACACACACACACACTTCTTGGCTGGGCGTGGTGGCTCACGCCTGTAATTCCAGCACTTTGGGAAGCCAAGACAGACGGATCACCTGAGGTCGGGAGTTCGAGACCAGCCTGAGCAACATGGAGAAACCGTCTCTACTAAAAATACAAAATTAGCCGAGTGTGGTGGCACATGCCTGTAATCCCAGCTCCTCGGGAGCCTGAGGCAGGAGAATTGCTTGAACCCGGGAGGTGGAGGTTGCGGTGAGCCAAGATGGCACCATTAGACTTCAGCCTGGGCAACGAGAGCGAGACTCCGTTTCAAAAAAAAAATCCACACATATTATCATTTATTAATGCTTTTTGTATTTTCAAAAATTCTTGCCTAAGCATAATACATAGCAAAATTTAAAGGATCATAATGGCAAATGGTATAAATTACCTTGTGTTTGTGGCTTAAATTTTATTTTCATTTGATCTTTTTTAAACCAGCAAATAAAATACAACATTCTTGGTGATATGTTGGGAATGCAGGGAAAAGAAATGAAGGTAAAAGTAACATAATTATTGTGCAAGAAAAAGTTACTTCCAAATGTAAGAGCACAGGGAAACAATTGGTTTTCTTGATTTTAAGCTAATAACATTGTGCATTTTATTGTTTGGACCTCTAATCCCTCTTGACAGATCCGTGCCTAATGTGCATGTCATAGAGCAGGCTTCATCAAATTCAGATATTTAGACACTTCGTCTACTTCAGACTGGATTGTGATGGGATTTGCAAACAGCTTAACATGCAAGGTACCGTAACTGCCTTTTCCTGCCTGCATCATTTTCTTCTTAGTGACCTTCTAGGGTGGGCTGGGGAGTAAGGCCAGCTTGGGAACGGGAAGTCTCATCAGCACAGGCTGATCCCCACTTGTGCAGGTTTCCTCCTTTGCTTGGTGTATTGCTTGTGTGGACGGACACTGCTTAGGGACGTTATGTTTTTGGGTACATATAGTAGAGGAATGTAATGGTTTGGTTAGAAGTAAAGTGTTTTGGGAAACTGTATCTAATTTTCTTTGCTTTTAGGTGAACATTTCTCAGTGGAAAGTGACCCTTATATATACCAGGCAGGTAAATCAGTAACTCCTTGTGTGGTTGGTTGTGTCTGGATTTTTAATGGCAAACAGGTTAGACACACAGTACTGGTCTGATATTAATAGTTTACTGTCAGTTCAATCATAACTGGTTCGAAATAGGCATAGGCTTGCTTTTTTTTTTTTTTTTGGACTCTATCAAATGGTAACATGAAGTGCCAGTGTAACTTGATTTTGATAGTAAGAACAACTTTGGTTTCTGGAAATTAACAAAACATATATAAATAATATATATTGTTTAAAAAGCTTACCTTACATTATTTTAGGTGAGTTGCAATTTTAGATATCAGGTTTAGATTTTGTATTATGGGCCAGGTGCAGTGGCTCATGCCTGTAATGCCAGCACTTTGGGAGGGCCGAGGTGGGCGGATCACTTGAGGTCAGAAGTTCGAGACCAGCCTGGGCAACAAGGTGAAACCCTGTCTCTACAAATAATACAAAAATTAGCCGGGTGTGGTGGCACGCACCTGTAACCCCAGCTGCTCAGGAGGCTGAGTCGGGAGAATCCCATGAACCTGGGAGGCAGGGGTTGCAGTGAGCCAAGGCCACGCCACTGTATTCCAGCCTGGGCCACAGAGCGAGACTCCATCTCAAAAGAAAGAAAAAGATTTTGTGTTATGTTTAAAGATTAGGTTCTTGGAAGTATGAGATTGTATTTTGATAATTAAAGTAAACATATACAGTCTCATGAGGAAGATACGGCAGATAAAAAGAGTGGTAAGTAATAGTTGAAGAACAACTTGCCTGGATTTACCTGATTACCCTGACATTGCTGATTTTAGAAACTAATTTCCTTATGAGTAGAATCTTTCACAGATTACTAGAGGCTGGGTCAGATGTGATATATCCTAGAATTTATCCACACCCCTAGACACACACCCCACCAAGGTTTGTCAGCCACTTATGGGATATATTAACTGTAATTGCTAGTAATCATTATTCCTAATATTACCACTAAATTCAAGTTTAGCAATGCAAATGAAAAGAAAAAGTTTGATTTTAATTGTAGTTACTGAAAATAGTTGGGGTAGACAAAAGCTAATTTTGTGCAAGTAGGTGTTTTATACTTTATCAATTATTTATTTCTCAAATAATCTGTCCTACATCCTGAGGATCTGTCCTTCATTCATTTAACAAATATTACTTAATGAGTATGTAGTGTGTGCCAGACTGTGCTGGAGACTACATGGAGTGATAAATAAGATGTAAGTAGGCCCTGCCCTCAAATAATTAATTATTTTTTGAGACAGAATCTCACTCTGTCGCCCAGGCTGGAGTGCAGTGGTGCAATCTTGGCTCACTGCCACCTCTACCTCCTGGGTTCAAGCGATTTTTGTGCTTCAGCCTCCCAAGTAGCTGGGACTACAGGTGCGTGCCTCCACACCTGGCTGATTTTTGTATTTTCAGTGGAGACGGGGTTTCACCATGTTGGCCAGGCTGATTTCAAACTCCTGACCTCAAGGGATCCACCCACCTTGGTCTCCCAAAGTGCTAGGATTACAGGTGTGAGCCACCAAGCCTGGCCAAAGAATTTAGTCTTGAGATGGAGGCAGAGGAGAACTACAGAACACTGTGGGAGTATGCCTGACCCTTGAACAACGTAGGGGTTGGGGTGCTGACCCTCACGCAGTCAAAAATCCAAGTATAACTTTTGACCCCCCAAAAACTTTACTAAAATAGCCTACTGTTGATCGGAAGCCTTACTGGTAATATAGTCAATTAACACGTTATTTTGTATGTTATATGTATTATGTAGTGTATCCCTATAGTAACGTAAGCCAGAGAAGAAAATATTATTAAAATCATAGGAAGAGAAAAGATACTTACTATTCATTAAGAGGAAGTGGATCATTATAAAGGTGCTCATTGTCTTCACACTGAGTAGGCTGAGGAGGAAGAGGAGGGGTTGTCTTGCTGTCTCAGAAGGGGCAAAGGTGGAAGAGGTAGAGAAGGTGGAAGGGGAGGCAGGAGAGGCAGGCACACTCAGTGTAATTTATATTGAAAAAAAAATCTGGGTATAAGTGGATCCATGCAGTTCAAACCTGTGTTGTTCAAGGGTCAACTGTATATAACAGGGTAGGGCTGGAGAGTCTGTCCTTGGGGGAAGAGGTGGGAAGGTCACTCTGAGGAAGTAACATTTAAGTGAGACCTGAAGAATGAGAAGGACCTGGTCTAGTTGGGGAAATAAGTTTTTCAGACAGAAGGTGCAAATGTGATGAGGCAAGGTGAGAGAGCTGGGGTTTTTGCACAACAGAACCTTTTAAAGAACTGAAAGAGGGCCGGGCGTGGTGACTCATGCCTGTAATCCCAGTACTTTGGGAGGCTGAGGCAGGCAGATCACTTGAGCCCAGGAGTTCGAGACCAGCCTGGGCAAAATGGCAAAACCCCATTTCTACAAAAACGCAAAATTAGCTGAGTGTGGTGGTATGTTCCTGTAGTCCTAGCTACTCCCAGAGAGTAAGCTGGGAGGATTGCTTGAGCCCAGGAGTTTGAGGCTGCAGTGAGCTGTGATTATGCCACTGCACTCCAGCCTGGGTGACAGTGAGACTCTGACTCAAAAAAAAAAAAAAAAAAAAAAAAAAACTGAAAGAAATCTACAATGACCAGAAAATAAAGAAACAGGCATTGAAGCAGAAGTTGGCAACAGGGGCCAGGTCTTGAAAAGGCTTAGTAGGCCATTTGCTGGGTTTTTGAACTTGCCCTAAGTCTCCTGGGAAACGGTTAAAGATTTTAAGCAGGGGTGTGACATGAAATGAAATGCTACAAAACCCAATAATTTTAGTTCAATGGAACCTTGGTAATTTACCAGAAAGGTCATAATCTCTGCAAGGTAAGATATTCTTCTCTTGTTTCATTAAAATTTTTGTAACTCCTTTCTTGATTGATTGTCGTCTGCAGTATTATTTTCATTGTTTTTGTAGAAATTCCCTTTAATTTTCTAAAAGTACCTTTTATCCCTCACCGTTCTGTTAACCTTATATAGGAATGTCATTTCTATTTATAACTGAATTAGAATATTTTTTCTAACAGCTTTAGCTCTCTTCCATATTTAAACTTAAAATTCTTGGCTGTTTTTTTCCCTCCAGACACCTTTAATCTGCTCAAAGTATTTAATGTTTTAATGAAATGTTTCATTAAATTTGCTTTATTCTTTTGTTCTTCCAAATACAGTGTCTTAGATATAGTTCAATATTTCTCAGCATTTATGCTATTTCATATTTTATGAAATAACATGTAAGCACCTAGAATGGTTTTAGGAAATTTTGTCACTATTGTATAGGAGCACTAATCTTCATCAAGAGCACCATTTTCAAATCTGGTTCACATTCTGTGGCCTTATCTTTTACATTAAATTGGTCTCTGTTAAACATTTTATGTTCAGGTGGGCTTATTTATATATAAGTGCTATAAAGGTGTTATTTTTTTATATCCTGATTTGTTTCTTTCTCCCATAGTAAATGTCCCTACATACTGAATTCTTTTTAGGAAATCTTTGCCATGCTAAGTTTTTGATTGCCTTGGTGATTGCGTGAGCATTCATTCAAGTCGTTCTTGGTGTAAAGTTGTTAGCTCATGCCTGTATACAATGCTATTGCCCACTGTTCCTCTCCACATGTACAAAGAATAACTGCAGCATCACCTTCTTCAAGTATTTCCTTTGAAATCTACATATTGATTCAGCCTTGAATTGAGTTTGCTTTTGCCATGAGTTATTTTCTTTTCTTTTCTTTTTTGAGACGGAATCTTGCTCTGTCCCCCATGCTGGAGTGCAATGGTGTGATCTCGGCTCACTGCAACCTCCGCCTCCTGGGTTCAAGCAATTCTCTTGCCTCAGTCTCCCAAGTAGCTGGGATTACAGGCATGTGCCCCCATGCCTGGCTAATTTTTGTATTTTTAGCAGAGCCAGGGTTTCACCATGTTGTCCAGGCTGGTCTTGAACTCCTGACCTCATTATCTGCCTGCCTTGGCCTCCCAAAGTGCTGGGATTGCAGGTGTGAGCTAAGGATGGGCATATAAAGCTGGGAGAATTGCAAGAAGTAATGTTTATTTATGTACTACATGCTTTGCTTTGATGCTTGTACCATAGCTACATCCCAGGATCTTTTCTACTGTAAGCTCCATGGAGGCTATACCCTCAGTATCAAAGGTGCCCCTTTTTGCACCCCGCCCCCCCACCATTTCCTCATGTTTGTATCTTCTTCCTTGTGCAGTGGTTGCTATATCAGGTGCCTATCTAGTGGATCCTCCTCTCTGCTCACCCTATAGACATGCCTGTCCTGTGTCTAGTTACCTGTGTAAGATGTGTAATTGTTATAATTGCATCCACACTGGTAAATGAGTAGGTGCTAATAGCTCTCTGTGGGGCCCCAGAATCTTTTCTACCAACATTTACAGTATGGCAGACGAAGGGGAAGCCAAAGATGACAACTACCAGAGTGACGTCTCTGAGTTTTTTTTCATGATTTATTGCATGAATTCATTGAAATGCTGAGTTCTGTTTCATAATAGGGGTGTGTGTGTGTGTGTGTGTGCGTGCGCGTGTGTGCATGCGTGCATGTATCTTCGTTGTACAATACAGGCATACTTTGGAGATAGTTTTGTTTTAGACCACCACAATAAAGCAAATATTGCTGTAAAGCAAGTCACACAAATTTTTTGGTTACTCAGTGCATATAAAAGCTTTGTTGGCTGAGTGTGGTGTCTCACACTCATAATCCCAGCGCTTTGGGAGACCAAGGCAGGCAGATCCCCAGAGGTCGGGAGTTCGAGATCAGCCTGGCTAACATGGTGAAACTCCGTCTCTACTAAATATACAAAATTAGCTTGGTGTGGTGGCTCGCGCCTGTAATCCCAGCTACTCAGGAGGCTGAGACGGGAGAATCACTTGAAGCCAGGAGGTGGAGATTGCAGTGAGCTGGGATGACACCACTGCACTCCACTCCAGTCTGGGCGACAGAGTGAGATTCGGTCTCCAAAAAAAAAAAAAAAACAAAGCTTTGTTTACACTATACTGTTGTCTATTAAGTGTGCAATAGCATTATGTCTTAAAAAAAAAAGCACATACTTTCATTTATTGCCAAAAAATGCTGGCAATCATTTGACCCTTCAGTGACCCATAACCTTTTTGCGGGTGGTGGGTTTTGCCTTAGTATTGATGGTGACTGACTGATCAGGGTGGTGGTTGCTGAAGGTTGGGGGATCTGTGGCAGTTCCTTAAAATAGGACAGCAATGAAGTTTGCCATATCTGTTGACTCTTCCTTTCATTGTAGGTTTCTCTGTAGCATACGATGCTGTTTGATAGCATTTTACCCACATTAGAACTACTTCTCCAAGCCTGCTGCTGCTTTATCAACTAAGTTTATAGAATAGTCTGTTTTTGAAATAGTCATTTCAAAAATGTTTAAGGCTTCAGAAATGTTTAAAGTAGATTCCATCTCAGAAAAACACTTCCTTTGTTCTTCCATAAGCAGCAACTCCTTTGTCCATTCATGTTTTATCATGAGATCACAGCAATTCAGTCATATCTTCAGGCTCCTCTTGCCTTGGCCTCCCAAAGTGGTAGGATTGTAGGTGTGAGCCACTGCACCTGACCATATCATCTTTTTTTTGGTTTTGTTTTGTTTTTTTTTGAGACAGAGTTTTGCTCTTGTTGCCCAGGCTGGAGCACAGTGGCACTATCTTGGCTCACTGCAACCTCTGCCTCCCGGGTTCAAGCGATTCTCATGCCTCAGCCTCCCAATTAGCTGGGATTACAGGCATGTGCCACCACACCTAGCTAATTTTGTATTTTTAGTAGAGATGGAGTTTCACTGTGTTGGTCAGGTTGGTCTCGAACTCCTGACCTCAGGTGATCCACCCACTTCAATCTCCGTATAATCTTTTTGTCTATAAATGGGTATGTCTTTCCTTCTGCTAGGCCATTAGTGCTGGTATTTGAGTTAGTTTATTTAGGAATTGGTGTAGTCAAGTCCAAGGTTGTACTACTCACCACATGACAGCCAATAAGTTAAGAGACAAGGTGTTGGGGCAAAGAAAGCAATTTTATTTAGGGAGCCAGCAACCCGAGAAGTTGGTGGACTAGTAATGTCCTAAAGAGCCATCTTAAGTTAATATGAATTTTAGCCTCCTTTTATGTTAGAGGAAGAGAGAAGAAGGAGGAGATTGAGGTCAAGAGGTGACTATGATGACCACAGACATCTGGGTGGCAGTGAGGGTCTGTGGAGGTTGTGAAACTTCTTTGTCCTTGGTCAGGTCACAATACTATAAATCTTTAACATGGCTGGGCATGGTGGCTCACTCCTGTAATCCCAGCACTTTGGGAGGCTGAGGCAGGCAGATAACTTGAGCCTAGGAGTTCAAGACCAGCCTGGGCAACATGGCGAAACACCGTCTCTATCAAAAATAAAAAAATTAGCCAAGTGTGGTGGCACACACCGGTGGTCCCAGCTACTCAGGAGGCTGAGGTGGGAGGATCACCTGAGCCCACGAGGTCGAGGCTGCAGTGAGCCATGATTGTGCCACTGCACTCTAGCCTGGGTGACAGAGTGAGACCCTGTCTCAAAAAAAAAAAAAAAAAGAAAAAAGAAATCGTTAACAACATTGTTATTTGTGTGTACACTGCCCTTATCTCTTCAGAGGTTAGTTTTCAGAAGGGACTATTTGCTTTAAACTATAAACTATAGACTGAATGTCTCCCATAGTTAGATGGTATCACTGGGTGGTGGTGGGGGCTTAGAAGCAAAATGGTGTTAGTCATGCTAGGCCTCCTTTTCACTGTTACATTGGGCTGGATTTGAGGTTTTTTGTGTTGTTATGGTTAACCTAGTGTACCCCAGTTTTCAAATTCTCTTAGAGATACTTTGTGATCAGAGTGGGAATTGGTTTAGATGGTATCACTGGGTGGTGGTGGGGGCTTAGAAGCAAAATGGTGTTAGTCATGCTAGGCCTCCTTTTCACTGTTACATTGGGCTGGATTTGAGGTTTTTTGTGTTATGGTTAACCTAGTGTACCCCAGTTTTCAAATTCTCTTAGAGATACTTTGTGATCAGAGTGGAAATTGGTTTACCAGAACAGTGTCTGTTCCAGTGTAAATTTCAGGTCTCCCCTTTGAGTGTGCTTTAGTGAGGGTCTCTTTATATGTTCTTGATTTTCTCCCGTCCCTTTCTCAGTGATATTCTGCTCTTACTGTTCCTGGAAGTTTGTTTGCTTGGAGGTGGGGAGGGGTGGTAGGATGTGGTCTCTTCTTGATTAAGCCTCAGTTTCAGGCCTGAGTTTCAGGATCTTGCCCCTTCCCTGGCTGTTGTAGTGGGCTCAATGTAGAATGCTATGCCTCTCCCAGGACTCGGGCACCCATCCCTCCTCCCTGCTTTTTCACTGTTGTCTTAAGGGTAGAAGTAACCATTGTCCCTTCTGTCACAGTGAAGGCTTGTCTTCCCTAGTGGAGATAGGGTAGAGTGATTTGAGGGTAGTGTCCAGCCTCTCAGGCTTAGCTGCTGCCCACCCCCAGGTTTGCATCACAATGAGCATACCTCAGAGCTCTTTAGAGCTCTGAGTGCGTGGGGTGGGGGGGTTGGAGGAGGAAGGCCCTGCAGGAAGTTGAGGTACCATATCCTCAATTTCTGTGACTCCCAGTGGTTTCACGCTATCTTTTCAGCAAGCCACATCAGATTTCACCCATTTACTGACTCTTCTACCCGTTCTTTTTGGTGTCCAGCTGTACTCTCTGAGAGGTGAGCATATGGTTGTCTCCTTTCTCCCTTCAGGTACGCTCCTTAGTTTTTGAGCCAACTGGTTGCTCTGTTGGTTTTTTTTTTTTTTTTTTTGAGATGGAGTCTTGCTCTTTTGCCCAGGCTGAAGTGCAGTGGCGTGATCTTGGCTCACTGCAAGCTCCGCCTCCCGGGTTCATGCCATCCTCCTGCCTCAGCCTCCCGAGTAGCTGGGACTACAGGCGCCCGCCACCATGCCTGGCTACTTTTTTTGTATTTTTAGTAGAGACGAGGTTTCACCGTGTTAGCCAGGATGGTCTCGATCTCCTGACCTCGTGATCCGCCCGCCTCGGCCTCCCAAAGTGTTGGGATTATAGGCGTGAGCCACCGCGCCCAGTGCTCTGTTGAGTTTAAAGAAAGTCTTGAATTTGAAATTAGTTCAGCTCTTTTTCATTGTAGTTCTCTTGTTCCAGGGTTTAAGCCAGAAATTTGGTTACTCTTAAAATTTTAACATGAGCATTTCCTTAAGTCTAAGCTCAATTATTATTCCTGTCCTCCTGAATAAGACCAAGAGTTTGGAGTGAATTACTCCTTAACCGTTAGCCCCTCTTCCATGTTATTTATGTGTTAGTTTTGCCTTACTTAAGCCACCTTACACCTATAAAAATAGTGAATATTTACTCATGTGTTTTTCAGGTTTCTTTGGTCACTATTCTTCCTGCACTCTATTTCTTCCTTCTTTATTAAAAAATGTTCTTAAATAATTATTTCAGTAAGGACCCTTTAATAGTA